>NW_026526066.1:0-13831 GCF_010183535.1 Caenorhabditis remanei
ACTGAAAGAAGATAACATTATCCACAGGTAGACACTCTTAAAATTATTACTCTGAAGAGCTAGAATTTCGGTTTCATTCTGAGGATCCTGTGTATCATCTTCCATAGTTCGAACGCGGTTACACGGATACTGTAGAAGCATCGGAATCTGAAATGAATATTACCGGGAAATGTCTTCTCATGTAAAGCGAGCAGATCAGAAATACAGAATTTGTTATAGACAACTTCAAGATTACTGAACACATAATAAAACATTTCGCGGTCATAATTCATATCAAATTTAACAAAGGAACAACGATTTGTGACATCTTTCGACGAATCCCAAACTGAACTCGTCCCGAGCGATGACGAGTCGCTGGAGCATCGGCAGCTATACCTGAAAAAATGAAACCCTTTTCACCATAACTGAAAGAAGTCACGGGGGTGCTACCTATCTACTATTCTCGCTAACCACGATTCCCGGTCCAAAAACGGGGCTCATGGTTAACGACTTGACTAAAACTTCATCTCTTTGGATCTAAACCATACAATCGACGAGGAACTTGATCGACCTCAGGTGCGTAATGAGCTAGCTCATTAAAAACGACTACACCGAGATTGTATCTAGTAACATGCATAAAGCATCAGCTGCCTGCTGGCTCGTGAAGAGTTTAGAATGAAGTGCGCTTCCTTCCCAACTCTCGATATTTATAATTCATCCACCGAAATGACTATATAACCAAATGAACATTAGTAGTTAGCTGTCATACTTCGTGAATTCAGCAACAAATTAGACAAAATAGATCAAATATACGAGCTTTCTTTTTCTTATGAAAATTCGGTCATACGTTCACATTATGGACCAATTTGTCGCGGAATCCACAAATACAACAAATTAAAGTCCGGAGACTCTTAGAGGCTGGCAAAGGAACTTACTCTATTGCCGAGTTTCCTGAACTGCTGCGCGAACGATCCACTCTGCACACCGTGGTCATAGTCGTTGAATTCGTGGTCTCACATTTGAAGATGTGCTCACTGCTGTCGAAATCGCTAGATTCCTTCGTTCCAGGGGCAACATATTCTTGTGGATTCGAACTCATTTTGACTCGAACGTCCGAACTTTGGAGATGTCTAGAGATATCTAAAATCCGAAAATTTTAAGTATGTCTGGTAGGTACCAGTTAAACAATAAGAAAATATGCAAGAACACAAAAAACACGAGTTCGCGGGAACTGGCTCATTATATCAGAACATATTTACTAAAGAGTAAACACAAACAACAAAAATTAACGGATAGAAGATGATCCTAGATTGTAGTCCGATGAAGTGAAGATGTTGCAGCGAGGTGTAGGTCAGAGGTATTAGAAGAGAGAGATATAACACGCGGTAGAAGTCGTTGTATGAAAGGAAGATACGGGTTCGTATGATTAGGTCTCGTAATTGAGCGTATAGCCGAGAAAGTTTTCTGGCTGGGCTCCATCACGTGGTCTAACATACGGCTCTTCGAGCAATGCGACCGAAACTTCGTACGGGGAGCTTGGCTCGCCGTCAGAGGCTTCTTTCGAATCTCTTGAAGAATCCGAATCTGCTTCCATGGTTAACATGGCATCGAATAAGTCGATGCCAGTATCGACTTCCGCGGTGCTGACCTCTCCCTTCTGGATGCCAATAGAAACCTTCTCGTAGAATTTCGCAAATTTCTGCAACATCGGGGTTTGACGTTGGGATATTTAGAACAAAATTAGTTACCTTCTGCGATTCAATTCGGGCGCGCAAGATGCGAAGCTCCTTCATAGCACGAGGTCTCTCCTTTTTCTTGTCTCAACTGCGCAAGGACTTTCTGAGTGACGCGGTTCTCGATCTTTTCCATGGAGTTATCCTTCATGAAGTCGTTGAGTCGGTCACTGATCAACGTAGCCTTATCGATGGACTCGAGAAGACTGTCGACCGTGGCCTCCACCGTTCGAGGGACTGGGCGTGAACTACGAGTTCCATCAGCAGATCTGACAAAATCTAAAACACCATCATCTGCATTTTCTCTCCTAGAATCCTGGTTAGCCTTACTGTGAACGTGGTGCGCTGTCACGATTCTAAAATTTCGAGAAGACTCGTCGCGGTTAGCCATCGTTTCCGTCGAGGTCACTTAAAAAACAAGGGTTAGATCAGCGAATCTCGAAGGAAAACGAGTTCTAACAACAACGACAACGTGCACGGCAGACTCTACAAGATTCAAAAAAGAGAAAATACTGCGAATTCGAAAACGCGAAGGTCAGAATGTTGGAAGATTAATAGAACGATTCTTTCGAAGGAGTCACCTTCTCAGATTCACTCTATCAGAGCAACACGAGAAAAGTTCGGCGCAACCCAAACTTAACCATTCTAAAGCTAAGCGAAAAAGCAAAGATACAGTAGCCGAAGCCACCATACTCTAAACTTACTAGAGGCTTCAAGATCATGACGGATCTTGCGATGAATTGTAAACTCCGTGTCTTGTGTGATCTACGTACTAAATTCAGAACTTCCGAATTCCTCCGTGACCTCTAAGAGAATTGAGAGTTCCGTGAATAATTTCGTCGATGTCACGAAGCGAAGAAGCTCGAAAACCTCACCCTTCTGATATGCTCAATGACTACTAAACGCGTCCTTTCGGACACCCCCTTCGCCAGATCTATACCCATCTCGGAAATTACTCACGAAGATCTCTCTCAACTGCCAACACAACGAAGAAAACAACTGCACCGCGTAGTTTATGCTCTTTCTCTAAACGGAATTGGAGTAATCGAGTCTGAATTCAAGCTTCGCGGTAAATCTCACTCCGGTTTCTTTCGTTACTCTCGTCACTAATGTGTATAAAAAGCAGTACACAAAAGCCACGCGACGTGACGGGATAACGATACGAAACCGCGGTGAGAAAGACAGCGCTGATAGAAACGAGTTTCTACGGAGAATGCTCCCAAGAATTCACGACCTGAGGCGACCACGGGGTTCTGAGATATCTCGTAAGCCGAAACTTCTTATAGACCCGCTATCTCCTCAACTCAATCACTCAAAGTCGTTATTAGATACTCAGAGTTCTATATTGAATCAGATTATAAATTTCGTAAAGATAGTCTCGCGGTACCGAATGATAACACAAGAGTAGACAAAGAGATTCATCGAGTTTCGGACATTCCAGTTGCTGTATTGGTCCTCTGGAGCAACGGGATTCCAAAGAATACCATTGCTCCGGGGGGCCAGAGGATGCGAGTGCACTCTCTACCCGAGTATCCTCCTTCACAAGTGAAGTAGAATCCTCGAATGAAGCTACTGAAACACCGAATCACGAGACTCACCGTATCTACTCCATTGTTAGAATCCTCCCGTTACGCGGTTACCCACGCTCCGGGGGGCCAGAGGATGCCTGCAAGACATCCTCCTCACGCGGTACTCTGAAACCTGTATACAAAATATGAATACAACAAAAGGAATACAAAACATACAATCTGAACAACATAGCCGACTGCTCCGATTAATTCGGGAGTTAATCGCCAAAGGTAAGACAGCAGTAGCCATACCTCCGGGGATGTTACCGGAATGTCGGAATAACCGGGTGGACTCTTTCAGCTCACGTCATAAACGCTACTGAATATGTCCTGTCGCCCGAGCGCTAGAGAATAGTCTCCAGCTCTCGAACTCAGTCTTCTGCTCCGAAAGGTGCAGTTCCATGTGGAATGCGCCCACTCGATGCTTTGTTTCTCACATTCTCCGAGAGATACGAGGTCAGTTCTAATCGCGGACTCAAATACCATATCGAAAAGAATCGATACAATATTCGGGTACCGGAGAACCGTCCAATCACTCAAATTATGGAACAACTCACACCAAATGTGCTCGCGGTCAAAACCCCTCGTTCATCCTCCTATTACGTTATGCAACGATCAAAGAGAATGAGCGATTAGCCCAGAACGCCGAGCATTTCATTACAGAAGACAGTGTGAAATTACAACGTGTATCTGCGATCGCGGTGAGTTTTTGAGTTCAAGAGTTCAAAATGATCATACAATTCCGGAATATCCCCAACTCTCGCCCTGAAACACGTGTTTTCCAACTGCTCGATCGCCGAGAAACTCTACTCGCAGTGTGACTGACAAATTGCAGACTGCTTTCGAGATCAGGGCCTCAGCCGGAACTCAACCAGTTTCAGAACGAAAACTACGGACCTGCGGAATTATCGATCGATTACAATCCCTATTCCTCAACTACTCTGAAAGCGCGGTAAATTCTCAATAAGTAACACCAGAAGAAATACACTGATAGATTAGCGGATCTGCGAAAATCCGACGCCTTCGCCAAGCGAAGGAGCGGACTTCGGAGACCCAGCACCTCCATCACTCATCTCTCCATATTGCGCTCGCTACGGGAGCGGAAAGAAAATCGATAATCGACTTCTTCTGGCTCCGGCAGCGATCGCAAATGCTACCAACAAGAAGCTACGCGCTACCCACTAGCGTCTTACAACACACGAAGCCCTCAAGCATGTCGGAAATAATTGTGGTAAAGTCGTGCTCTCAATCCTCAAACGACTGCCGGTTACTCTCAAGCGATCCTCAAGCATTGCTGCGAGAACCACGAGAACATCCGACGAGGAGAGAGCGTCAACTCCTAAAGTGTTTCACGACCACTTGCTAGTACTGTTCTGAGCACATGGCCCCGGCTATGCAGCCTGGGACGGCTTACCCCTACCTGAACAGTTGTTCTCGCGAAGATATGACTTTCCCCGTCTCCTGGCTGACCGTTAGTACCCGAAGGTGCAGGTGGTCACAAGGGGAGACTAAGGGACTGACACAGAGCTTCGCGAGCCCCGGTCGCTCCGAAGAGCAACCGCTAGCCCGTACTCGTGAGCACACCCACAACTACTCGACATGCGAGGCTTCACACAAGGGGGCACGCCTGTAATCACTCAAGAAGCGCAAAATCCGAGCCGCGAGGATAGAAATCCCCGCTTCCCCGACTCCACACTTCGAGCTGATCACCGACCCAAGGCAGCGTCAGCGCTATCGATTTTTCAGGAATCTTTCCCGAAGAAAAAATACCTTAAAACCGACCGCGCCAGCGCTACCAAGGGCCCCCGGTTTTTTTAGGAATTCCTCGCGGTTTCGAAACTACAGAGCTCCGAATCGGCGTGGATTTCCACTAGAGACATTTCAGACTCAAAGCATTGCTTCTCAGAATTAGATCGTATCGATTTTTTCCGGTTTCGATCGATTTTGGCATTTTCGAAATATTTCGAAAGTCCGAAAATGTCCAAAAACTGAACCGAAACGAGGAAAAAATGCGAAACGAACGCATCCAGAAGCCATACTGAATCCGAATATACACCGCGGTCCATATTCCTTCGCGAAAAAATGATAAAATTCTCAAAAAATTTCGAAATTTTTGAAAAACTTCAAAATTCGAGCTTTTTACCCATTTTCGCTAAAAGAAATAGCGATTTTCGGTATGCAAATCATACTATTTTGCCGAAAAATCCCAAAAAATGGCGAGCACTCGAGAAATTTTCGAAAAAATTTCGAATTCTCGAACCAGAGGAATTTTTCGAGAAAAAAGAACGATTTTTTCGCGGTAAAATCCGATAAATCGGATATTCGCGGTCGAAAATCGCCTTTTCGTGCGGGTTCCATCGGATTTTCCGCGAAAAATCACGAAAAATCGGACGAAATCGCTCCGAAAAGTGAACAGAATGATTGTTTTTCGCCGCTCGCGGTAATAATTCGGGCCTAAAACGGTCCGTCTCATTAGAGCGCGTTTGCCCCCGATTTAAAGGACGCTGCCACATTGGCGCGAAATTCAAAACGAGAGGCGACGAAAATTACGAAAAAAAGGCGGAGAACCCAGTTTTCGACCCATTCACGCCATTTTCTCAAGAAAAAACTAGCGAAAATGTACATAAAATCGAGTTAACGATTTTTAGGGCCCAAAAAATTCGAGAATTTTTTGAGAACCGATGAGCAACCGACTGGTTCGCTCGCGTCGGAGAAAAAATCAATAAATTGATTTTTTCGCCTACGCGAGACCGGAAACACGGTCTGATGCACCAAATGTGGCCACCCCTTCTAAGGATAGAAGGCCGCCGGTTATTAGCCGTCGAGGGTGTCACACGTCTCGGTGGTTTCCTGCTAATTCAGGTGGTTCAGTGGAAGGCAGGACCCGATGTACTGTTACGCGGTTTATTCAACAACCAGTTTATTAAGGGAAAAGCATGACACGAAGTGTCGGCATTAAAACCTTTAACTGATCGAGCTCTTACCTCAAAGCACAGAGATAATGGGGGAACGAGGTAACTGATTAGAAAGCTACTGCGTAGGAATTCTCAGTAGAGAATTCTCGCGGTTTCTTGCTAAGAGCTCTCAGCGAGTTCAGACTAGCGCCTCCTAGAAGGATTCGCGGTACAAACCCACTTCTCTCGTGGTAAAAACAACAACTCTAAAAGGGGTAATTAATTATAGGCCAGCGAGGATGTCGGTCAGCTACTGTGGCAGTCGTTTCCCGTGTGTCGTGGTGGGAGTTCCTCGTGGTGGAAACGGCATGCGCCTTGAACTGTAGTAGAGACGCAGACATCGTAGTTGGCGGCGATTTGAACTGTAAAAAAGGAATAAATTCTTAATACAATAATAGTGAAAAACAAGGAAAAAAGGGAATTAATAACAGAAAGTAAAATACATAAATATAATTGAATAAATTAGAATAATTTATCCAATCAATCAATGCATTTTAGTTTGGAGTGGGACAGAGGCCTGATCGGGGACCTGGCAACTGTCAACATTTGTTCTACTAGAAAAAACAAACAGTAGATGCTTTAATGTTCATACTTTCGAGAAAATTACATTATTCCCTCAATTGTTCAAACGTATGGAAAATGAGTCCAAACGTTAGGGATTGAAATATCTCGAGAAACTTGGATGGAATGGCTTTAAATTCAGAATTTTCTTAAATATCATGCTTTGTTCTACTAGAAAAAACAAACAGTAGATGCTTTAATGTTCATACGTTCGAGAAAATTGCATTATTCCCTCAATTGTTCAAACGTATGGAAAATGAGTCCAAACGTTAGGGATTGAAATATCTCGAGAAACTTGGGTGGAATGGCTTTAAATTCAGAATTTTCTTTAAGATTGTGCTTTGTTCTACTAGAAAAAACAAACAGTAGATGCTTTAATGTTCATACGTTCGAGAAAATTGCATTATTCCCTCAATTGTTCAAACGTATGGAAAATGAGTCCAAACGTTAGGGATTGAAATATCTCGAGAAACTTGGATGGAATGGCTTTAAATTCATATTTTTCTTTAAGATTGTGCTTTGTTCTACTAGAAAAAACAAATATTAGATGCTTTAATGTTCATACTTTCGAGAAAATTGCATTATTCCCTCAATTGTTCAAACGTATGGAAAATGAGTCCAAACGTTAGGGATTGAAATATCTCGAGAAACTTGGGTGGAATGGCTTCAAATTCAGAATTTTCTTAAATATTATGCTTTGTTCTACTAGAAAAAACAAACAGTAGATGCTTTAATGTTCATACGTTCGAGAAAATTGCATTATTCCCTCAATTGTTCAAACGTATGGAAAATGAGTCCAAACGTTAGGGATTGAAATATCTCGAGAAACTTGGGTGGAATGGCTTTAAATTCAGAATTTTCTTAAATATTATGCTTTGTTCTACTAGAAAAAACAAACAGTAGATGCTTTAATATTCATACGTTCGAGAAAATTGCATTATTCCCTCAATTGTTCAAACGTATGGAAAATGAGTCCAAACGTTAGGGATTGAAATATCTCGAGAAACTTGGATGGAATGGCTTTAAATTCATATTTTTCTTTAAGATTGTGCTTTGTTCTACTAGAAAAAACAAATATTAGATGCTTTAATGTTCATACTTTCGAGAAAATTGCATTATTCCCTCAATTGTTCAAACGTATGGAAAATGAGTCCAAACGTTAGGGATTGAAATATCTCGAGAAACTTGGATGGAATGGCTTTAAATTCAGAATTTTCTTAAATATTATGCTTTGTTCTACTAGAAAAAACAAACAGTAGATGCTTTAATATTCATACGTTCGAGAAAATTGCATTATTCCCTCAATTGTTCAAACGTATGGAAAATGAGTCCAAACGTTAGGGATTGAAATATCTCGAGAAACTTGGATGGAATGGCTTTAAATTCAGAATTTTCTTAAATATCATGCTTTGTTCTACTAGAAAAAACAAACAGTAGATGCTTTAATGTTCATACGTTCGAGAAAATTGCATTATTCCCTCAATTGTTCAAACGTATGGAAAATGAGTCCAAACGTTAGGGATTGAAATATCTCGAGAAACTTGGGTGGAATGGCTTTAAATTCAGAATTTTCTTAAATATTATGCTTTGTTCTACTAGAAAAAACAAACAGTAGATGCTTTAATGTTCATACGTTCGAGAAAATTGCATTATTCCCTCAATTGTTCAAACGTATGGAAAATGAGTCCAAACGTTAGTGATTGAAATATCTCGAGAAACTTGGATGGAATGGCTTTAAATTCAGAATTTTCTTAAATATCATGCTTTGTTCTACTAGAAAAAACAAACAGTAGATGCTTTAATGTTCATACGTTCGAGAAAATTGCATTATTCCCTCAATTGTTCAAACGTATGGAAAATGAGTCCAAACGTTAGGGATTGAAATATCTCGAGAAACTTGGGTGGAATGGCTTTAAATTCAGAATTTTCTTAAATATTATGCTTTGTTCTACTAGAAAAAACAAACAGTAGATGCTTTAATGTTCATACTTTCGAGAAAATTGCATTATTCCCTCAATTGTTCAAACGTATGGAAAATGAGTCCAAACGTTAGGGATTGAAATATCTCGAGAAACTTGGGTGGAATGGCTTTAAATTCAGAATTTTCTTAAATATTATGCTTTGTTCTACTAGAAAAAACAAACAGTAGATGCTTTAATGTTCATACGTTCGAGAAAATTGCATTATTCCCTCAATTGTTCAAACGTATGGAAAATGAGTCCAAACGTTAGGGATTGAAATATCTCGAGAAACTTGGGTGGAATGGCTTTAAATTCAGAATTTTCTTAAATATCATGCTTTGTTCTACTAGAAAAAACAAACAGTAGATGCTTTAATGTTCATACGTTCGAGAAAATTGCATTATTCCCTCAATTGTTCAAACGTATGGAAAATGAGTCCAAACGTTAGGGATTGAAATATCTCGAGAAACTTGGATGGAATGGCTTTAAATTCATATTTTTCTTTAAGATTGTGCTTTGTTCTACTAGAAAAAACAAATATTAGATGCTTTAATGTTCATACTTTCGAGAAAATTGCATTATTCCCTCAATTGTTCAAACGTATGGAAAATGAGTCCAAACGTTAGGGATTGAAATATCTCGAGAAACTTGGATGGAATGGCTTTAAATTCAGAATTTTCTTAAATATCATGCTTTGTTCTACTAGAAAAAACAAACAGTAGATGCTTTAATGTTCATACTTTCGAGAAAATTACATTATTCCCTCAATTGTTCAAACGTATGGAAAATGAGTCCAAACGTTAGGGATTGAAATATCTCGAGAAACTTGGGTGGAATGGCTTTAAATTCAGAATTTTCTTAAATATCATGCTTTGTTCTACTAGAAAAAACAAACAGTAGATGCTTTAATGTTCATACGTTCGAGAAAATTGCATTATTCCCTCAATTGTTCAAACGTATGGAAAATGAGTCCAAACGTTAGGGATTGAAATATCTCGAGAAACTTGGGTGGAATGGCTTTAAATTCAGAATTTTCTTTAAGATTGTGCTTTGTTCTACTAGAAAAAACAAACAGTAGATGCTTTAATGTTCATACGTTCGAGAAAATTGCATTATTCCCTCAATTGTTCAAACGTATGGAAAATGAGTCCAAACGTTAGGGATTGAAATATCTCGAGAAACTTGGATGGAATGGCTTTAAATTCATATTTTTCTTTAAGATTGTGCTTTGTTCTACTAGAAAAAACAAATATTAGATGCTTTAATGTTCATACTTTCGAGAAAATTGCATTATTCCCTCAATTGTTCAAACGTATGGAAAATGAGTCCAAACGTTAGGGATTGAAATATCTCGAGAAACTTGGGTGGAATGGCTTCAAATTCAGAATTTTCTTAAATATTATGCTTTGTTCTACTAGAAAAAACAACAGTAGATGCTTTAATGTTCATACGTTCGAGAAAATTGCATTATTCCCTCAATTGTTCAAACGTATGGAAAATGAGTCCAAACGTTAGGGATTGAAATATCTCGAGAAACTTGGGTGGAATGGCTTTAAATTCAGAATTTTCTTAAATATTATGCTTTGTTCTACTAGAAAAAACAAACAGTAGATGCTTTAATATTCATACGTTCGAGAAAATTGCATTATTCCCTCAATTGTTCAAACGTATGGAAAATGAGTCCAAACGTTAGGGATTGAAATATCTCGAGAAACTTGGATGGAATGGCTTTAAATTCATATTTTTCTTTAAGATTGTGCTTTGTTCTACTAGAAAAAACAAATATTAGATGCTTTAATGTTCATACTTTCGAGAAAATTGCATTATTCCCTCAATTGTTCAAACGTATGGAAAATGAGTCCAAACGTTAGGGATTGAAATATCTCGAGAAACTTGGATGGAATGGCTTTAAATTCAGAATTTTCTTAAATATCATGCTTTGTTCTACTAGAAAAAACAAACAGTAGATGCTTTAATGTTCATACGTTCGAGAAAATTGCATTATTCCCTCAATTGTTCAAACGTATGGAAAATGAGTCCAAACGTTAGGGATTGAAATATCTCGAGAAACTTGGGTGGAATGGCTTTAAATTCAGAATTTTCTTAAATATTATGCTTTGTTCTACTAGAAAAAACAAACAGTAGATGCTTTAATGTTCATACGTTCGAGAAAATTGCATTATTCCCTCAATTGTTCAAACGTATGGAAAATGAGTCCAAACGTTAGTGATTGAAATATCTCGAGAAACTTGGATGGAATGGCTTTAAATTCAGAATTTTCTTAAATATCATGCTTTGTTCTACTAGAAAAAACAAACAGTAGATGCTTTAATGTTCATACGTTCGAGAAAATTGCATTATTCCCTCAATTGTTCAAACGTATGGAAAATGAGTCCAAACGTTAGGGATTGAAATATCTCGAGAAACTTGGGTGGAATGGCTTTAAATTCAGAATTTTCTTAAATATTATGCTTTGTTCTACTAGAAAAAACAAACAGTAGATGCTTTAATGTTCATACTTTCGAGAAAATTGCATTATTCCCTCAATTGTTCAAACGTATGGAAAATGAGTCCAAACGTTAGGGATTGAAATATCTCGAGAAACTTGGGTGGAATGGCTTTAAATTCAGAATTTTCTTAAATATTATGCTTTGTTCTACTAGAAAAAACAAACAGTAGATGCTTTAATGTTCATACGTTCGAGAAAATTGCATTATTCCCTCAATTGTTCAAACGTATGGAAAATGAGTCCAAACGTTAGGGATTGAAATATCTCGAGAAACTTGGGTGGAATGGCTTTAAATTCAGAATTTTCTTAAATATCATGCTTTGTTCTACTAGAAAAAACAAACAGTAGATGCTTTAATGTTCATACGTTCGAGAAAATTGCATTATTCCCTCAATTGTTCAAACGTATGGAAAATGAGTCCAAACGTTAGGGATTGAAATATCTCGAGAAACTTGGATGGAATGGCTTTAAATTCATATTTTTCTTTAAGATTGTGCTTTGTTCTACTAGAAAAAACAAATATTAGATGCTTTAATGTTCATACTTTCGAGAAAATTGCATTATTCCCTCAATTGTTCAAACGTATGGAAAATGAGTCCAAACGTTAGGGATTGAAATATCTCGAGAAACTTGGACGGAATGGCTTTAAATTCAGAATTTTCTTAAATATCATGCTTTGTTCTACTAGAAAAAACAAACAGTAGATGCTTTAATGTTCATACGTTCGAGAAAATTGCATTATTCCCTCAATTGTTCAAACGTATGGAAA
The DNA here is from genome assembly GCF_010183535.1 of Caenorhabditis remanei. Lineage (NCBI taxonomy): Eukaryota > Metazoa > Nematoda > Chromadorea > Rhabditida > Rhabditidae > Caenorhabditis > Caenorhabditis remanei. Next base: position 12,035 of record NW_026526066.1, read on the forward strand.
ATGAGTCCAAACGTTAGGGATTGAAATATCTCGAGAAACTTGGGTGGAATGGCTTTAAATTCAGAATTTTCTTAAATATCATGCTTTGTTCTACTAGAAAAAACAAACAGTAGATGCTTTAATGTTCATACGTTCGAGAAAATTGCATTATTCCCTCAATTGTTCAAACGTATGGAAAATGAGTCCAAACGTTAGGGATTGAAATATCTCGAGAAACTTGGGTGGAATGGCTTTAAATTCAGAATTTTCTTAAATATCATGCTTTGTTCTACTAGAAAAAACAAATATTAGATGCTTTAATGTTCATACTTTCGAGAAAATTGCATTATTCCCTCAATTGTTCAAACGTATGGAAAATGAGTCCAAACGTTAGGGATTGAAATATCTCGAGAAACTTGGGTGGAATGGCTTTAAATTCAGAATTTTCTTAAATATTATGCTTTGTTCTACTAGAAAAAACAAACAGTAGATGCTTTAATGTTCATACGTTCGAGAAAATTGCATTATTCCCTCAATTGTTCAAACGTATGGAAAATGAGTCCAAACGTTAGGGATTGAAATATCTCGAGAAACTTGGGTGGAATGGCTTTAAATTCAGAATTTTCTTAAATATCATGCTTTGTTCTACTAGAAAAAACAAACAGTAGATGCTTTAATGTTCATACGTTCGAGAAAATTGCATTATTCCCTCAATTGTTCAAACGTATGGAAAATGAGTCCAAACGTTAGGGATTGAAATATCTCGAGAAACTTGGATGGAATGGCTTTAAATTCATATTTTTCTTTAAGATTGTGCTTTGTTCTACTAGAAAAAACAAATATTAGATGCTTTAATGTTCATACTTTCGAGAAAATTGCATTATTCCCTCAATTGTTCAAACGTATGGAAAATGAGTCCAAACGTTAGGGATTGAAATATCTCGAGAAACTTGGATGGAATGGCTTTAAATTCAGAATTTTCTTAAATATCATGCTTTGTTCTACTAGAAAAAACAAACAGTAGATGCTTTAATGTTCATACGTTCGAGAAAATTGCATTATTCCCTCAATTGTTCAAACGTATGGAAAATGAGTCCAAACGTTAGGGATTGAAATATCTCGAGAAACTTGGGTGGAATGGCTTTAAATTCATAATTTTCTTAAATATTATGCTTTGTTCTACTAGAAAAAACAAACAGTAGATGCTTTAATGTTCATACTTTCGAGAAAATTGCATTATTCCCTCAATTGTTCAAACGTATGGAAAATGAGTCCAAACGTTAGGGATTGAAATATCTCGAGAAACTTGGGTGGAATGGCTTTAAATTCAGAATTTTCTTAAATATTATGCTTTGTTCTACTAGAAAAAACAAACAGTAGATGCTTTAATGTTCATACGTTCGAGAAAATTGCATTATTCCCTCAATTGTTCAAACGTATGGAAAATGAGTCCAAACGTTAGGGATTGAAATATCTCGAGAAACTTGGATGGAATGGCTTTAAATTCATATTTTTCTTTAAGATTGTGCTTTGTTCTACTAGAAAAAACAAATATTAGATGCTTTAATGTTCATACTTTCGAGAAAATTGCATTATTCCCTCAATTGTTCAAACGTATGGAAAATGAGTCCAAACGTTAGGGATTGAAATATCTCGAGAAACTTGGATGGAATGGCTTTAAAATTCAGAATTTTCTTAAATATCATGCTTTGTTCTACTAGAAAAACAAACAGTAGATGCTTTAATGTTCATACGTTCGAGAAAATTGCATTATTCCCTCAATTGTTCAAACGTATGGAAATGAGTCCAAAACGTTAG
>NW_026525989.1:0-27554 GCF_010183535.1 Caenorhabditis remanei
CCGACTGACATTTTCGAGTACTTCAAAAAATGTATTCAGAAAATGTCCGACATACATTTTCGAGTACTTCAAAAAATGTATTCAGAAAATGTCCGACAGACATTTTCGAGTACTTCAAAAAATGTATTCAGAAAATGTCCGACAGACATTTTCGAGTACTTCAAAAAATGTATTCAGAAAATGTCCGACAGACATTTTCGATAACCCCTCTTCTCCCGCCCACCCTCAGTCTTCCAGAGACACTTTTTCCCCTTGGGTAATCGAGCAAGTCATCTCCAAAATTCCCCCAAAATGTGGGTTCTCCCTTCACCTAGCCAATTATTTCATAATCAAAAACTGCGCCACCAGCCTTGCCCTACCTCTCTCCATCATTTATTCTGAATCCCTCGAGTCCTCTGTTGTCCCCAGCGCTTGGAAACATGGGACTATTATCCCAGTTTTCAAAAAAGGGAACCCCTCATCCCCGCAAAACTATCGTCCCATCACGCTCACCGATCCATTCGCCCGCATTTTTGAAAGAATACTTTGCCGTCAAATTAGAACGGACCTAGGTCACAGATTCTCCATCCACCAGCACGGATTTCTTGCCCGCCGTTCCTGCCCTAGTTCCCTGGTCTACTCTACCGCAAACTATAGAAGAATCCTGAAAACTCATCATTCTCTAGACGTTGTCTTCTTTGACTTCAAGAAAGCATTTGATAAGGTAGATCACATTATTTTGCTCAAAAAACTTGCAAACTTTGGTCTGTCAAACCCTCACATCTCCTGGTTCGAAGCTTTCCTCAAAGAACGCACCTTCTCAGTAATGGTTAACGGATCCCTAGACAATAAAATTTCTCCTATTCCCTCGGGTGTTCCGCAAGGAACTGTATCAGGTCCCCTATTATTCTTAATCTACATAAACGACCTACTCCTGAAACTCCCACCAAACATTCATTTTGCCGCTTTTGCTGATGATATCAAATTGTATTCCCATGACCCAGTTCTCCTCCAACACGGTATAAACCTAGTATCCAAATGGGCCTCCGCCAACGCTTTGCCGTTAGCTCACACTAAAACCTCTCTTCTTAGGCTAGGTCCCGAAAACTCTCGTCACCCATTTCATGTAGACTCCATCCCCATCTCCGAATCTACAGTAGTACGGGATTTGGGTCTATTAACCGACTCTAATCTCAAATTCGACCTTCACATTTCCAAATTATCCTCGCTAGCTTTACTCCGCTGTAATCAACTGCTGAAAGCCTTCAAGTCTAGATCTCTATCACTCTACAGACATCTTTTCAACACCTATGTTCTTCCCTTGCTTGAATATTGCTCTGTTGTTTACTCTCCTTCACCTTCTAGCGTTCTGTCTCAAAAACTGGAAAAACCACTCAGATTATTCACTAGAAAAGTTTTACAACGATGCAACATCCCTTATTCTTCATATCTCGACCGTCTCGAAATTCTCGACATTTACTCAGTCCGCCATCGCAGACTTAAATCTCAATTAATCTTACTTTATAAATTTATATGCGGCGCAGCGTACTTACCAAATATCCAGTCGTATGTCAGACTGTCCAATTCGGCTAGACGACCCATGACTTTAATTTGTGTTAGGCCTGATATTAAGGATTTTTTCTCTAATTCAATCCCCCTATGGAATTCTGTCACATGTAATACCCATAAGTTCCTTTCTCCCGGTGAATTTGTCTCCCTTCTCAATCATTCAATTATTAGACTATGATCTCCCCCTGTGAATTCGCTCTTTACCCTCTCCCCTTCTCGCTTATTTCATTCATATCTTCTCTCCTCATATCAATTGATTCTCGTTCCCCCATTTTTTTCCCCCATACTTCCTGACTTAATTATCTTGCTTTCCACGTATTTCCCCTCCTACCAGGTCTTTAGCCTCGTGAGGGGCTTGATCCGGTCTCCTGTATATTTTAATGATTTATATCCCAGCAGTCAATAAATTAAATTAAAATGTCCGACAGACATTTTCGAGTACTTCAAAAAATGTATTCAAAAATGTCCGACAGACATTTTCGAGTACTTCAAAAAATGTATTCAGAAAATGTCCGACAGACATTTTCGAGTACTTCAAAAAATGTATTCAGAAAATGTCCGACAGACATTTTCGAGTACTTCAAAAATGTATTCAGAAAATGTCCGACAGACATTTTCGAGTACTTCAAAAAATGTATTCAGAAAATGTCCGACAGACATTTTCGAGTACTTCAAAAAATGTATTCAGAAAATGTCCGACAGACATTTTCGAATACTTCAAAAATGTATTCAGAAAATGTCCGACAGACATTTTCGAGTACTTCAAAAAATGTATTCAGAAAATGTCCGACAGACATTTTCGAATACTTCAAAAAATGTATTCAGAAAATGTCCGACAGACATTTTCGAGTACTTCAAAAAATGTATTCAGAAAATGTCCGACAGACATTTTCGAGTACTTCAAAAAATGTATTCAGAAAATGTCCGCGACAGACATTTTCGAATACTTCAAAAATGTATTCAGAAAATGTCCGACAGACATTTTCGAGTACTTCAAAAAATGTATTCAGAAAATGTCCGACAGACATTTTTGAGTACTTCAAAAAATGTATTCAGAAAATGTCCGACAGACATTTTCGAGTACTTCAAAAAATGTATTCAGAAAATGTCCGACAGACATTTTCGAGTACTTCAAAAAATGTATTCAGAAAATGTCCGACAGACATTTTCGAATACTTCAAAAAATGTATTCAGAAAATGTCCGACAGACATTTTCGAGTACTTCAAAAAATGTATTCAGAAAATGTCCGACAGACATTTCGAGTACTTCAAAAAATGTATTCAGAAAATGTCCGACAGACATTTTCGAGTACTTCAAAAATGTATTCAGAAAATGTCCGACAGACATTTTCGAGTACTTCAAAAAATGTATTCAGAAAATGTCCGACAGACATTTTCGAGTACTTCAAAAAATGTATTCAGAAAATGTCCGACAGACATTTTCGAGTACTTCAAAAAATGTATTCAGAAAATGTCCGACAGACATTTTCGAGTACTTCAAAAATGTATTCAGAAAATGTCCGACAGACATTTTCGAGTACTTCAAAAAATGTATTCAGAAAATGTCCGACAGACATTTTCGAGTACTTCAAAAATGTATTCAGAAAATGTCCGACAGACATTTTTGAGTACTTCAAAAAATGTATTCAGAAAATGTCCGACAGACATTTTCGATACTTCAAAAAATGTATTCAGAAAATGTCCGACAGACATTTTCGAGTACTTCAAAAATGTATTCAGAAAATGTCCGACAGACATTTTGAGTACTTCAAAAAATGTATTCAGAAAATGTCCGACAGACATTTTCGAATACTTCAAAAATGTATTCAGAAAATGTCCGACAGACATTTTCGAGTACTTCAAAAATGTATTCAGAAAATGTCCGACAGACATTTTCGAGTACTTCAAAAATGTATTCAGAAAATGTCCGACAGACATTTTCGAGTACTTCAAAAAATGTATTCAGAAAATGTCCGACAGACATTTTCGATACTTCAAAAATGTATTCAGAAAATGTCCGACAGACATTTTCGAGTACTTCAAAAATGTATTCAGAAAATGTCCGACAGACATTTTCGAGTACTTCAAAAAATGTATTCAGAAAATGTCCGACAGACATTTTCGAGTACTTCAAAAAATGTATTCAGAAAATGTCCGACAGACATTTTCGAGTACTTCAAAAAATGTATTCAGAAAATGTCCGACAGACATTTTCGAGTACTTCAAAAATGTATTCAGAAAATGTCCGACAGACATTTTCGAGTACTTCAAAATGTATTCAGAAAATGTCCGACAGACATTTTCGAGTACTTCAAAAAATGTATTCAGAAAATGTCCGACAGACATTTTCGAGTACTTCAAAAATGTATTCAGAAAATGTCCGACAGACATTTTCGAGTACTTCAAAAATGTATTCAGAAAATGTCCGACAGACATTTTCGAATACTTCAAAAATGTATTCAGAAAATGTCCGACAGACATTTTCGTACTTCAAAAAATGTATTCAGAAAATGTCCGACAGACATTTTCGAGTACTTCAAAAAATGTATTCAGAAAATGTCCGACAGACATTTTCGAGTACTTCAAAAAATGTATTCAGAAAATGTCCGACAGACATTTTCGAGTACTTCAAAAAATGTATTCAGAAAATGTCCGACAGACATTTTCGAGTACTTCAAAAATGTATTCAGAAAATGTCCGACAGACATTTTCGAGTACTTCAAAAAATGTATTCAGAAAATGTCCGACAGACATTTTCGAGTACTTCAAAAAATGTATTCAGAAAATGTCCGACAGACATTTTCGAGTACTTCAAAAAATGTATTCAGAAAATGTCCGACAGACATTTTCGAGTACTTCAAAAATGTATTCAGAAAATGTCCGACAGACATTTTCGAGTACTTCAAAAATGTATTCAGAAAATGTCCGACAGACATTTTCGATACTTCAAAAAATGTATTCAGAAAATGTCCGACAGACATTTTCGATACTTCAAATGTATTCAGAAAATGTCCGACAGACATTTTCGAGTACTTCAAAAAATGTATTCAGAAAATGTCCGACAGACATTTTCGAGTACTTCAAAAAATGTATTCAGAAAATGTCCGACAGACATTTTCGAGTACTTCAAAAATGTATTCAGAAAATGTCCGACAGACATTTTCGAGTACTTCAAAAAATGTATTCAGAAAATGTCCGACAGACATTTTCGAGTACTTCAAAAAATGTATTCAGAAAATGTCCGACAGACATTTTCGAGTACTTCAAAAAATGTATTCAGAAAATGTCCGACAGACATTTTCGAGTACTTCAAAAAATGTATTCAGAAAATGTCCGACAGACATTTTCGAATACTTCAAAAAATGTATTCAGAAAATGTCCGACAGACATTTTCGAGTACTTCAAAAATGTATTCAGAAAATGTCCGACAGACATTTTCGAGTACTTCAAAAAATGTATTCAGAAAATGTCCGACAGACATTTTCGAGTACTTCAAAAAATGTATTCAGAAAATGTCCGACAGACATTTTCGAGTACTTCAAAAAATGTATTCAGAAAATGTCCGACAGACATTTTCGAGTACTTCAAAAAATGTATTCAGAAAATGTCCGACAGACATTTTCGAGTACTTCAAAAATGTATTCAGAAAATGTCCGACAGACATTTTCGAGTACTTCAAAAAATGTATTCAGAAAATGTCCGACAGACATTTTCGAGTACTTCAAAAAATGTATTCAGAAAATGTCCGACAGACATTTTCGAGTACTTCAAAAAATGTATTCAGAAAATGTCCGACAGACATTTTCGAGTACTTCAAAAAATGTATTCAGAAAATGTCCGACAGACATTTTCGAATACTTCGGAACATGTATTCAGAAAATGTCCGACAGACATTTTCGAGTACTTCGGAACATGTATTCAGAAAATGTCCGACAGACATTTTCGAGTACTTCGGAACATGTATTCAGAAAATGTCCGACAGACATTTTCGAGTACTTCAAAAATGTATTCAGAAAATGTCCGACAGACATTTTCGAATACTTCGGAACATGTATTCAGAAAATGTCCGACAGACATTTTCGAGTACTTCGGAACATGTATTCAGAAAATGTCCGACAGACATTTTCGAATACTTCGGAACATGTATTCAGAAAATGTCCGACAGACATTTTCGAGTACTTCGGAACATGTATTCAGAAAATGTCCGACAGACATTTTCGAATACTTCAAAAATGTATTCAGAAAATGTCCGACAGACATTTTCGAATACTTCGGAACATGTATTCAGAAAATGTCCGACAGACATTTTCGAGTACTTCGGAACATGTATTCAGAAAATGTCCGACAGACATTTTCGAATACTTCGGAACATGTATTCAGAAAATGTCCGACAGACATTTTCGAGTACTTCGGAACATGTATTCAGAAAATGTCCGACAGACATTTTCGAATACTTCAAAAATGTATTCAGAAAATGTCCGACAGACATTTTCGAATACTTCGGAACATGTATTCAGAAAATGTCCGACAGACATTTTCGAGTACTTCGGAACATGTATTCAGAAAATGTCCGACAGACATTTTCGAGTACTTCAAAAAATGTATTCAGAAAATGTCCGACAGACATTTTCGAGTACTTCAAAAATGTATTCAGAAAATGTCCGACAGACATTTTCGATACTTCGGAACATGTATTCAGAAAATGTCCGACAGACATTTTCGAGTACTTCAAAAATGTATTCAGAAAATGTCCGACAGACATTTTCGAGTACTTCAAAAAATGTATTCAGAAAATGTCCGACAGACATTTTCGAGTACTTCAAAAATGTATTCAGAAAATGTCCGACAGACATTTTCGAATACTTCGGAACATGTATTCAGAAAATGTCCGACAGACATTTTCGAGTACTTCGGAAATGTATTCAGAAAATGTCCGACAGACATTTTCGAGTACTTCAAAAATGTATTCAGAAAATGTCCGACAGACATTTTCGAGTACTTCGGAACATGTATTCAGAAAATGTCCGACAGACATTTTCGAGTACTTCAAAAATGTATTCAGAAAATGTCCGACAGACATTTTCGAGTACTTCAAAAAATGTATTCAGAAAATGTCCGACAGACATTTTCGAGTACTTCAAAAAATGTATTCAGAAAATGTCCGACAGACATTTTCGAATACTTCGGAAATGTATTCAGAAAATGTCCGACAGACATTTTCGAATACTTCGGAACATGTATTCAGAAAATGTCCGACAGACATTTTCGAGTACTTCGGAAATGTATTCAGAAAATGTCCGACAGACATTTTCGATACTTCGGAACATGTATTCAGAAAATGTCCGACAGACATTTTCGAGTACTTCGGAACATGTATTCAGAAAATGTCCGACAGACATTTTCGAGTACTTCAAAAATGTATTCAGAAAATGTCCGACAGACATTTTCGAATACTTCGGAACATGTATTCAGAAAATGTCCGACAGACATTTTCGAGTACTTCGGAACATGTATTCAGAAAATGTCCGACAGACATTTTCGATACTTCGGAACATGTATTCAGAAAATGTCCGACAGACATTTTCGAGTACTTCGGAACATGTATTCAGAAAATGTCCGACAGACATTTTCGAGTACTTCGGAACATGTATTCAGAAAATGTCCGACAGACATTTTCGAATACTTCGGAACATGTATTCAGAAAATGTCCGACAGACATTTTCGATACTTCGGAACATGTATTCAAAATGTCCGACAGACATTTTCGAATACTTCGGAACATGTATTCAGAAAATGTCCGACAGACATTTTCGATACTTCGGAACATGTATTCAGAAAATGTCCGACAGACATTTTCGATACTTCGGAACATGTATTCAGAAAATGTCCGACAGACATTTTCGAGTACTTCGGAACATGTATTCAGAAAATGTCCGACAGACATTTTCGAATACTTCGGAACATGTATTCAGAAAATGTCCGACAGACATTTTCGAATACTTCGGAACATGTATTCAGAAAATGTCCGACAGACATTTTCGAGTACTTCGGAACATGTATTCAGAAAATGTCCGACAGACATTTTCGAATACTTCGGAACATGTATTCAGAAAATGTCCGACAGACATTTTCGAGTACTTCGGAACATGTATTCAGAAAATGTCCGACAGACATTTTCGAGTACTTCGGAACATGTATTCAGAAAATGTCCGACAGACATTTTCGAATACTTCAAAAAATGTATTCAGAAAATGTCCGACAGACATTTTCGAATACTTCAAAATGTATTCAGAAAATGTCCGACAGACATTTTCGAGTACTTCGGAACATGTATTCAGAAAATGTCCGACAGACATTTTCGAATACTTCAAAATGTATTCAGAAAATGTCCGACAGACATTTTCGAGTACTTCGGAACATGTATTCAGAAAATGTCCGACAGACATTTTCGAGTACTTCGGAACATGTATTCAGAAAATGTCCGACAGACATTTTCGAGTACTTCAAAAAATGTATTCAGAAAATGTCCGACAGACATTTTCGAGTATCGTACTTCAAAACATGTATTCAGAAAATGTCCGACAGACATTTTCGAATACTTCGGAACATGTATTCAGAAAATGTCCGACAGACATTTTCGAGTACTTCAAAAATGTATTCAGAAAATGTCCGACAGACATTTTCGAGTACTTCGGAACATGTATTCAGAAAATGTCCGACAGACATTTTCGAGTACTTCAAAAATGTATTCAGAAAATGTCCGACAGACATTTTCGATACTTCGGAACATGTATTCAGAAAATGTCCGACAGACATTTTCGATACTTCGGAACATGTATTCAGAAAATGTCCGACAGACATTTTCGAGTACTTCAAAAATGTATTCAGAAAATGTCCGACAGACATTTTCGAGTACTTCGGAACATGTATTCAGAAAATGTCCGACAGACATTTTCGAGTACTTCAAAAAATGTATTCAGAAAATGTCCGACAGACATTTTCGAGTACTTCAAAAAATGTATTCAGAAAATGTCCGACAGACATTTTCGAGTACTTCAAAAATGTATTCAGAAAATGTCCGACAGACATTTTCGAATACTTCGGAACATGTATTCAGAAAATGTCCGACAGACATTTTCGAATACTTCGGAACATGTATTCAGAAAATGTCCGACAGACATTTTCGAGTACTTCGGAACATGTATTCAGAAAATGTCCGACAGACATTTTCGAGTACTTCGGAACATGTATTCAGAAAATGTCCGACAGACATTTTCGAGTACTTCGGAACATGTATTCAGAAAATGTCCGACAGACATTTTCGAGTACTTCAAAAAATGTATTCAGAAAATGTCCGACAGACATTTTCGAATACTTCGGAACATGTATTCAGAAAATGTCCGACAGACATTTTCGAGTACTTCGGAACATGTATTCAGAAAATGTCCGACAGACATTTTCGAGTACTCTCGGAACATGTATTCAGAAAATGTCCGACAGACATTTTCGAGTACTTCGGAACATGTATTCAGAAAATGTCCGACAGACATTTTCGAGTACTTCGGAACATGTATTCAGAAAATGTCCGACAGACATTTTCGAATACTTCGGAACATGTATTCAGAAAATGTCCGACAGACATTTTCGAATACTTCAAAAAATGTATTCAGAAAATGTCCGACAGACATTTCGAATACTTCGGAACATGTATTCAGAAAATGTCCGACAGACATTTTCGAGTACTTCGGAATGTATTCAGAAAATGTCCGACAGACATTTCGAGTACTTCGGAACATGTATTCAGAAAATGTCCGACAGACATTTTCGAGTACTTCGGAACATGTATTCAGAAAATGTCCGACAGACATTTTCGAATACTTCGGAACATGTATTCAGAAAATGTCCGACAGACATTTTCGAATACTTCGAACATGTATTCAGAAAATGTCCGACAGACATTTTCGAGTACTTCGGAATGTATTCAGAAAATGTCCGACAGACATTTTCGAGTACTTCGGAACATGTATTCAGAAAATGTCCGACAGACATTTTCGAGTACTTCGGAACATGTATTCAGAAATGTCCGACAGACATTTTCGAGTACTTCGGAACATGTATTCAGAAAATGTCCGACAGACATTTTCGAATACTTCAAAAAATGTATTCAGAAAATGTCCGACAGACATTTTCGATACTTCAAAAAATGTATTCAGAAAATGTCCGACAGACATTTTCGAGTACTTCAAAAAATGTATTCAGAAAATGTCCGACAGACATTTTCGAGTACTTCAAAAAATGTATTCAGAAAATGTCCGACAGACATTTTCGAGTACTTCAAAAATGTATTCAGAAAATGTCCGACAGACATTTTCGAGTACTTCAAAAATGTATTCAGAAAATGTCCGACAGACATTTTCGAGTACTTCAAAAATGTATTCAGAAAATGTCCGACAGACATTTTCGAATACTTCAAATGTATTCAAAAATGTCCGACAGACATTTTCGAGTACTTCAAAATGTATTCAGAAAATGTCCGACAGACATTTCGAGTACTTCAAAAATGTATTCAGAAAAGTCCGACAGACATTTTCGAGTACTTCAAAAATGTATTCAGAAAATGTCCGACAGACATTTTCGAATACTTCAAAAATGTATTCAGAAAATGTCCGACAGACATTTCGAGTACTTCAAAATGTATTCAGAAAATGTCCGACAGACATTTTCGAGTACTTCAAAATGTATTCAGAAAATGTCCGACAGACATTTTCGAGTACTTCAAAAAATGTATTCAGAAATGTCCGACAGACATTTTCGAATACTTCGGAACATGTATTCAGAAAATGTCCGACAGACATTTCGAGTACTTCAAAAATGTATTCAGAAAATGTCCGACAGACATTTTCGAGTACTTCAAAAATGTATTCAGAAAATGTCCGACAGACATTTTCGAATACTTCGGAACATGTATTCAGAAAATGTCCGACAGACATTTTCGAGTACTCGGAACATGTATTCAGAAAATGTCCGACAGACATTTTCGAGTACTTCAAAAAATGTATTCAGAAAATGTCCGACAGACATTTTCGAATACTTCGGAACATGTATTCAGAAAATGTCCGACAGACATTTTCGAGTACTTCGGAACATGTATTCAGAAAATGTCCGACAGACATTTTCGAGTACTTCGAACATGTATTCAGAAAATGTCCGACAGACATTTTCGAATACTTCGGAAATGTATTCAGAAAATGTCCGACAGACATTTTCGAGTACTTCGGAACATGTATTCAGAAATGTCCGACAGACATTTTCGAGTACTTCAAAATGTATTCAGAAAATGTCCGACAGACATTTTCGAATACTTCGGAACATGTATTCAGAAAATGTCCGACAGACATTTTCGAGTACTTCGGAACATGTATTCAGAAAATGTCCGACAGACATTTTCGAATACTTCGGAACATGTATTCAGAAAATGTCCGACAGACATTTTCGAGTACTTCGGAACATGTATTCAGAAAATGTCCGACAGACATTTTCGAGTACTTCAAAAAATGTATTCAGAAAATGTCCGACAGACATTTTCGAGTACTTCAAAAAGTATTCAGAAAATGTCCGACAGACATTTCGAATACTTCGGAACATGTATTCAGAAAATGTCCGACAGACATTTTCGAGTACTTCAAAAATGTATTCAGAAAATGTCCGACAGACATTTTCGAGTACTTCAAAAAATGTATTCAGAAAATGTCCGACAGACATTTTCGAATACTTCGGAACATGTATTCAGAAAATGTCCGACAGACATTTTCGAGTACTTCGGAATGTATTCAGAAAATGTCCGACAGACATTTTCGAATACTTCGGAACATGTATTCAGAAAATGTCCGACAGACATTTCGAGTACTTCAAAAAATGTATTCAGAAAATGGTCCGACGACTGTTCGAGTACTTCAAAAAATGTATTCAGAAAATGTCCGACAGACATTTTCGAATACTTCGGAACATGTATTCAGAAAATGTCCGACAGACATTTTCGAGTACTTCAAAAATGTATTCAGAAAATGTCCGACAGACATTTTCGAATACTTCGGAACATGTATTCAGAAAATGTCCGACAGACATTTTCGAATACTTCGGAACATGTATTCAGAAAATGTCCGACAGACATTTTCGAATACTTCGGAACATGTATTCAGAAAATGTCCGACAGACATTTTCGAGTACTTCAAAAAATGTATTCAGAAAATGTCCGACAGACATTTTCGAATACTTCGGAACATGTATTCAGAAAATGTCCGACCGACATTTTCGAGTACTTCAAAAAATGTATTCAGAAAATGTCCGACAGACATTTTCGAATACTTCGGAACATGTATTCAGAAAATGTCCGACAGACATTTTCGAGTACTTCGGAACATGTATTCAGAAAATGTCCGACAGACATTTTCGAGTACTTCGGAACATGTATTCAGAAAATGTCCGACAGACATTTTCGAATACTTCGGAACATGTATTCAGAAAATGTCCGACAGACATTTTCGAGTACTTCGGAACATGTATTCAGAAAATGTCCGACAGACATTTTCGAATACTTCGGAACATGTATTCAAAATGTCCGACAGACATTTTCGAGTACTTCAAAAAATGTATTCAGAAAATGTCCGACAGACATTTTCGAATACTTCGGAACATGTATTCAGAAAATGTCCGACAGACATTTTCGAGTACTTCAAAAAATGTATTCAGAAAATGTCCGACAGACATTTTCGAATACTTCGGAACATGTATTCAGAAAATGTCCGACAGACATTTTCGAATACTTCGGAACATGTATTCAGAAAATGTCCGACAGACATTTTCGAGTACTTCAAAAAATGTATTCAGAAAATGTCCGACAGACATTTTCGAATACTTCGGAACATGTATTCAGAAAATGTCCGACCGACATTTTCGAGTACTTCAAAAAATGTATTCAGAAAATGTCCGACAGACATTTTCGAGTACTTCAAAAAACGTATTCAGAAAATGTCCGACAGACATTTTCGAGTACTTCGGAACATGTATTCAGAAAATGTCCGACAGACATTTTCGAATACTTCAAAAAATGTATTCAGAAAATGTCCGACCGACATTTTCGAATACTTCAAAAAATGTGGTTGATAACCATTTTTAAAGAAACGAAAATGGTTATCAACCATTTTCGAGATGTAAGTGAAAATAATGAAACGAATTGTTATCAACCATTTTCGAGATTTTTTTCGAGATGGAAGTGAAAATAAAGAACGAAAATGGTTATCAACCATTTTCAAGATGGAAGTGAAAATAAAGAAACGAAAATGGTTATCAACCATTTTCGAGATGGAATTGAAAATAAAGAAACGAAAATGGTTATCAAATGGAAAAATGGTATTCAGAAAATGTCCGACAGACATTTGTCCGACAGACATTTTCGAGTACTTCGGAACATGTTCCGAAGTACTCGAAAATGTCTGTCGGACATTGAGTATGTCTTCCATACTTCTGACTGAAACGTCTTCACAACTGTTTCGTTATCTCGGACTGTTCTGCCTGAGGTAGTGGCATACTTTGCTTCTTGGACTGGAAGTTTGTATTCAGAAAATGTCCGACAGACATTTTCGAATACTTCGGAACATGTATTCAGAAAATGTCCGACAGACATTTTCGAATACTTCGGAACATGGATTTTGTCCGAGAGGACTACATCAGAATCTGAAATAAAAAATATGACTTCTGTCCTCCTTTAAAATGATAAAATTGATCTGTAAACTTCAAAATTTTTATAAATCTCAAAATGTCCGACTCAAATTTTCGAATACTAAAAAATGTATTCAGAAAATGTCCGACAGACATTTTCGACTTCCGGTTAGTCCAAATTGATGACGACTTGAATGTCAGCTTGTATTGACATCCAGCTTCAATCGATAGCGATGAACAACAAATGAAGCTGATGACGCCACTTCTGTTGAAAACGATAAGTTGAGTTTCAATCATCGAAGTATGGAAGCGGGCTTCTTGATCGAGTGACGACTTCCGCAGAGTATTTGTCGACTCTTCTGTTGGTGTGGCGACATTCCACTTGACTGTCCCTTGTTGGCGTCATCAGCTTCATTCGTTGTTTCATCGCTATCGATAACGGCAAAGCGTTGGCGGAGGCCCATTTGGATACTAGGTTTATACCGTGTGGAGGAGAACGGGTCACTGGGAATACAATTTGATATCATCAGCAAAAGCGGCAATTAATGTTTGGATGGGAGTTTCAGGAGTAGGTCGATTTATGTAGATTAAGAAATAAATAGGGGACCTGATACAGTTCTTGCGGAACACCCGAGGGACTAGGAGAAAATTTTCTTGTCTAGGGATCCGTTAACCAATTACTGAGAAGGGCGTTCTTTGAGGAAAGCTTCGAACCAGAGAATGTGAGGGTTTGACAGACCAAAGTTTGCAAGTTTTTTGAGCAAAATAATGTGATCTACTTTATCAAATGCTTTCTTGAAGTCAAAGAAGACAACGTCTAGAGAATGATGAGTTTTCAGGATTCTTCTATAGTTTGCGGTAGAGTAGACCAGGGAACTAGGGCAGGAACGGCGGGCAAGAAATCCGTGCTGGTGGATGGAGAATCTGTGACCTAGGTCCGTTCTAATTTGACGGCAAAGTATTCTTTCAAAAATGCGGGCGAATGGATCGGTGAGCGTGATGGGACGATAGTTTTGCGGGGATGAGGGGTTCCCTTTTTTGAAAACTGGGATAATAGTCCCATGTTTCCAAGCGCTGGGGACAACAGAGGACTCGAGGGATTCAGAATAAATGATGGAGAGAGGTAGGGCAAGGCTGGTGGCGCAGTTTTTGATTATGAAATAATTGGCTAGGTGAAGGGAGAACCCACATTTTGGGGGAATTTTGGAGATGACTTGCTCGATTACCCAAGGGGAAAAAGTGTCTCTGGAAGACTGAGGTGGGCGGGAGAAGAGGGGTTATCGAAAATGTCTGTCGGACATTTTCTGAATACATTTTTTGAAGTATCTCGAAAATGTCTGTCGGACATTTTCTGAATACATTTTTGAAGTACTCGAAAATGTCTGTCGGACTTTTCTGAATACATTTTTTGAAGTACTCGAAAATGTCTGTCGGACATTTCTGGAATACATTTTTTGAAAGTACTCGAAAATGTCTGTCGGACATTTTCTGAATACATTTTAGTAGTATACAGATGCAGTTAGGCGCATAAATAAAGCACAGGGGGCGGGGCTTAGCAAGCTCCGCCCCTGTGCTTTATTTATGCGCCTAACTGCATCTGTGAGAATACTTAATCATCCAATCATATCAGAATGTGATTAACTGATAAAATTAAAAACTTACTGATAAGAGTGATAAGAGTGATTATACACGAATGAAAAAAAAGCGCCTCTTTCCTTGCCGCCTGCGGTTATCGATTTTTTCTCTCTCCAATGGTGTTCAATCGTCCTGCTCCTAAACGGAAGCAGACGTCGTCTGATGAGGATCCTCCCGCAACACTTCGTACCTTATGATGCTTATAAGGTGCTCTATGATCGAGTTGTCACCCTCACCTCCTTGGTGAATCAACTTCGTGGCGCAATCGTCGATTCTGGACAGAATAAATTGGCTCTCGCTGTGGCTGAGTCGTGCGAACTCCTTCCGGATTTGCCTCAAATTGCGGACCCACTTATCCATGACCACTCAGCTGCGGATTCTCACGTTTTCATGGGTACCTCCTCGAAGCTACCACAAGTTCCCACACCTATTGCTCCTGTCACAACTATCAACTCTCTGGACATCGCTCGGGAAGCTGCTAGCTTCTCGATAAAGCTACTCGTGTTGTGATTGAGAAGATGCCGGACAACCATGACAACCCGAATCAGGGACTCGCAAGATCTGGATTTCTTTCAGAAGTTAGCCATTGCCAATCGTCTCCCGTCTCCCAAGAAAGCTCACCGCCACCAGTGTTCCTCGAAATTTCGTCCTCTGAAAACTTCAATTCGACTCTTCCACTGATCGGGACATTTTTCTGCATGGCTATCACAAAATTCGCTCAACTGACAAATCTCTCCTGGATAGTGCCACCAAGCCCCGAGCTCGTCGGGATCTGACCAAACCGGAACTTGAAACTCTCCGTGCTTCTCGGAAGTTTTGCTATGATCAGAATAAGATTGCCGGAGAATCGAAATTCATTATGTCGGACATCAATTATAAAGTCACTCTAAGCCCCCGCCCTTTTATTTAACTGCCTGTTTTCCTCCTTCATCCCCAGCTCTTCTACCGTTTGATAATTTTTTCTTCTTCTCTGCTTTTCCATCTTCACCCCCTTCTAGTCAGAGCCTTCGTCCTCCCTCTTCCTCGTTTCAGTCTGACTTTGGTATTAATATCCTCCTTTCTAACATTCGAGGTGTCGCCAGCCTTACCAAATTTCTCTTCTTATTGACCTCTTCATTGCTTCCTCTTACGATATCATTGCGCTTACTGAGACTTTTCTTAATGATTCCATTCCTTCCTCTCTTTTCACTTCTCGAAACATTTCTATTCTCCGTTGCGATCGTATGCGATCCCTTCACCGCAAATCCAGTGGTGGGGGAGTTGCTTTCATTGTCAAAAGTTCCATTTGCCTCACTTCTATCCCCATCAACCTAGACTTCCACTACCCTTTGCATCAATCTGAAATTGCTGCTTGTCTTGTCTCCCCCTCATCCTCTAGTTGGAACCAGCAAAAATTCTCTCCATTTACCTTAATACTTGTTTATCGTCCTCCTGATTGCAAATCTTCCGAACTCTCCTCCCTTATTACACATTTGAACTCTCTCATTCCACTATCCTCTGCTCTAGTTATTGGAGATTTTAACCTCCCATCCATTGATTGGCTTGATAATTCTTCCCGGCATCCCTTTTCTGATTTTTTACTTTCTAAAGGTCTCTCTCAACTTGTTGATTTTCCTACTCGCTCACCAATATTTCTTCCAACATTTTAGATTTGGTTATATCTTCTGCTGATTTAGTTCTCTCGCCTCCGTCTGTCACCCTCCACTTTTGAATATCTGACCACTTCAGCGTCAATTTCTCGGTCTTCCCCCGTTCATTGGCTTCCACTCTTCCTGATCCAGCCTCTGCTTCATTTTCCTCTCAACTTGACTACAGAAAATGTAATTATACTCTCTTGAATTCTGATCTTGCTCCCTTGACTGGGATGTCTTATTCAGTACCCTTCCTCGCCATCTGCTAAATTCGATATGTTTATTCGCATTTTAAATGATCTCATCAAAACCCACACCCCTACTAAGACCTTACCAAAGCCTAAGCCACCTTCAACCCTATTCGCCAGTTGCGTCGTGCTCGTTGTCCGTCTTTCTAAACTTCTTGCCATCCCCTAGTCTTCCTTCAATGATTTCCAGTCTCTCAACCTTCGAATCAGGGATTTGACCAAAACTATTCGTCGCAACTACGCCAGAACAGAAAAACGTATTCTCAACTCACCTCACAGTCTTGTAGCCCGTTCCCTCATAACGAAAAGATTAAAAAGTACTTCCGGAATACCATCTCTTTCATATCAAGGACGAATCGTCAATATCGACTCCGAGAAAGCCTCCATCTTCACCACTGCATTCACATCTAATTTTAAAAACCCCTCTGCAGCTCCGAATGTCTCGGATTCTTCCTTCTCACCCATCCTATCAGCATCTCATATTATTGACCTTCATGATTCTGATCTGTTTGCCCCGTGGGTAATTGAGAATTCTTTACGTAAACTTCCGCTCGCTGTGGTTTCTCACCCCATCTTGCTAACTTTCTTCTCATCAAAAATTGCGCCACCTCTCTTTCCCTTCCCCTCTCGATCATCTTCAATGACTCGTTCCGCTCTTCTTCAGTCCCTCACTCTTGGAAGAATGCTGTAGTAACCCCTGTTCTAAAAAAGGGTAATGCTAGTTACCCTATCAACTACCGCCCAATTTCTCTCACTGATCCATTTTCTAGAATTTTCGAGCGCATCATCTGTAACCGCATCAAGCTTGATTTTGCCCATAAACTTTCTGTCCATCAACATGGTTTCCTAGCTAAAAGGTCTTGTGCCTCCTCCTTAGTTCAGGTCATAACCAATTACAAAATCATCTTAAAAACTCATAAATCTCTAGATGTAGTCTTCTTTGATTTCCAGAAAGCTTTTGATCAAGTTCCCCATAGTCTTCTTCTCAAAAAGCTTTCTTCTTTTGGCTTGTCCTCTACCATTGTAGCCTGGTTCTCGGACTTTCTATCCTCTAGATCTTTTTCCGTTAAGGTTAACAGTTTCGTTGATTCCTCTTCCTCTTTTATCTCCTCTGGAGTTCCTCAAGGTTCCGTGTCGGGCCCTTTACTCTTTATCTTGTTCATCAATGATTTGTTACTCAGTCTGAATGATATTCCTTACCTTTTTGTTGCTGCCTATGCTGATGATATTAAAATTTACTCTCATCTTCCTTCCAGTCTTCAAGCCGGCATTGATTTAGTCTCCAACTGGGCCGAATCCAATTTCCTTCCTCTTGCCCATTCCAAAACAGGTTTGCTTCGCTTCGGCTTACTCAACCCTCATCATCAGTTTTTTATTGCTGGTTCTCGCATTCCTGACTCCAACTCCGTTCGTGATCTTGGCCTGCTTGTTGAACCTGATCTCAAGTTCCGGGCTCATATTAATCGTACAGTGGCTCTAGCCCGACTTCGTTCCTCTCAGATCTTAAAATCTTTCAAGTCAAATAATCCAGCTTTCTACTCATTCCTTTTTAAAACTTACGTTCTTCCTATCCTTGAGTATTGTTCTGTTATTTTCTGTTTGTCCCCCACATCTCATCTCTCTAGACTTCTTGAATCCACCCTTAGAGTATACTCTAGAATAACGCTCCAGCGCTGTAACATCTCTTTCTCTTCTTACTCGCAACGCTTGGAACTCCTCTCAATGCACTCCATTAGACACCGCAGACTCAAATCCCAATTACTCCTACTTTACAAATTCATTGCTGGCGCATCTCACTTCCCCTTCCTTAATACCATTGTCAGATTGTCTGATTCTCCCAGAAGGCCCATGGCTCTTATCTATCTCTCCCCCCTATCTGATAACTTTTTCTCTTTCACCATTCCGTATTGGAATGCCATAACCTACAATGTAAATACTTTTCTTTCCCCCTCTCAATTTGCTATTCTACTTGATTCCTCTATAACCCGGTTCTAATATTTCTTCCCTCCTTTCCTGTTGTTTAAACGAACAGTTTCTTAATTTATTCTCTGTCCCTGCCTCCAATTGCCTACTTCCTTTATTTCCCATTGATCTCATCTCCATAACATTGCTCGCCCCCGTTTTAGTCTTTCAAATTGTCTTTCCCCTTGTCATCATTATTTATTTGTTGACTACATAGATTTTTCCTCTTTTTTACTTGAAACTGTCTCGTGAGGGACATGTTCAAGTCTTCTGTGAATTTTTATAGCCATTTTGTCGTGAAAAAAAAATAAATAAATCATTAAAATACCTTGGGATCAGAGTATGGTGGGTTAAATGATAAAATGATAAGGTGATTACTGATAAGGTGATTACTGATAAAATGATAAATGATACAGTGATTACGGTAAAGTGGCTATCAAAACTACATTTGCTCAAATTTCGAAAAAAGTGATTAGTGATAAAGTGATAACTGATAAGGTGATAACTAGTGATAAGATGATTACGGTAATGGGATTATCAGGACTACATTGCTCAAATTTCGAAAAAGTGATTACTGATAAAGTGATTTCTGAATACATGTTCCGAAGTATTCGAAAATGTCTGTCAGACATTTTCTGAATACATGTTCCGAAGTATTCGAAAATGTCTGTCGACATTTTCTGAAATCATGTTCCGAAGTATTCGAAAATGTCTGTCGGACATTTTCTGAATACATTTTTTGAAGTACTCGAAAATGTCTGTCGGACATTTTGAATACATTTTTTGAAGTACTCGAAAATGTCTGTCGGACATTTTCTGAATACATTTTTTGAAGTACTCGAAAATGTCTGTCGGACATTTTCTGAATACATTTTTTGAAGTACTCGAAAATGTCTGTCGGACATTTTCTGAATACATTTTTTGAAGTACTCGAAAATGTCTGTCGGACATTTTCTGAATACATTTTTTGAAGTACTCGAAAATGTCTGTCGGACATTTTCTGAATACATGTTCCGAAGTTCTCGAAAATGTCTGTCGGACATTTTCTGAATACATTTTAAGTATCGAAAATGTCTGTCGGACATTTTCTGAATACATTTTTTGAAGTACTCGAAAATGTCTGTCGGACATTTTCTGAATACATTTTTTGAAGTACTTCGAAAATGTCTGTCGGACATTTTCTGAATACATTTTTTGAAGTATTCGAAAATGTCTGTCGGACATTTTCTGAAACATTTTTTGAAGTATTCGAAAATGTCTGTCGGACATTTTCTGAATACATTTTTTGAAGTACTCGAAAATGTCTGTCGGACATTTTCTGAATACATTTTTTGAAGTATTCGAAAATGTCTGTCGGACATTTTCTGAATACATTTTTTGAAGTACTCGAAAATGTCTGTCGGACATTTTCTGAATACATGTTCCGAAGTACTCGAAAATGTCTGTCGGACATTTTCTGAATACATGTTCCGAAGTACTCGAAAATGTCTGTCGGACATTTTCTGAATACATGTTCCGAAGTACTCGAAAATGTCTGTCGGACATTTTCTGAATACATGTTCCGAAGTATCGAAAATGTCTGTCGGACATTTTCTGAATACATTTTTTGAAGTACTCGAAAATGTCTGTCGGACATTTTCTGAATACATTTTTTGAAGTACTCGAAAATGTCTGTCGGACATTTCTGAATACATTTTTTGAAGTACTCGAAAATGTCTGTCGGATTTTCTGAATACATTTTTTGAAGTACTCGAAAATGTCTGTCGGTCATTTTCTGAATACATTTTTGAAGTACTCGAAAATGTCTGTCGGACATTTTCTGAATACATTTTTTGAAGTACTCGAAAATGTCTGTCGGACATTTTCTGAATACATTTTTGAAGTACTCGAAAATGTCTGTCGGACATTTTCTGAATACATTTTTTGAAGTACTCGAAAATGTCTGTCGGACATTTTCTGAATACATTTTTTGAAGTACTCGAAAATGTCTGTCGGACATTTTCTGAATACATTTTTTGAAGTACTCGAAAATGTCTGTCGGACATTTTCTGAATACATTTTTGAAGTACTCGAAAATGTCTGTCGGACATTTTCTGAATACATTTTTTGAAGTACTCGAAAATGTCTGTCGGACATTTTCTGAATACATTTTTGAAGTACTCGAAAATGTCTGTCGGACATTTTCTGAATACATTTTTTGAAGTACTCGAAAATGTCTGTCGGACATTTTCTGAATACATTTTTTGAAGTATTCGAAAATGTCTGTCGGACATTTTCTGAATACATTTTTTGAAGTATTCGAAAATGTCTGTCGGACATTTTCTGAATACATTTTTTGAAGTATTCGAAAATGTCTGTCGGACATTTTCTGAATACATTTTTTGAAGTATTCGAAAATGTCTGTCGGACATTTTCTGAATACATTTTTTGAAGTATTCGAAAATGTCTGTCGGACATTTTCTGAATACATTTTTTGAAGTACTGGATATAAATCATTAAAATATACAGGAGACCGGATCAAGCCCCTCACGAGGCTAAAGACCTGGTAGGAGGGGAAATACGTGGAAAGCAAGATAATTAAGTCAGGAAGTATGGGGGAAAAAAATGGGGAACGAGAATCAATTGATATGAGGAGAGAAGATATGAATGAAATAAGCGAGAAGGGGAGAGGGGGCAAGGTAAAGAGCGAATTCCAGGGCGATCATAGTCTAATAATGAATGATTTAGAAGGGAGACAAATTCACCGGAGAAAGGAACTTATGGTATTACATGTGACAGAATTCCATAGGGGGATTGACATTAGAGAAAAATCCTTAATATCAGGCCTAACCACAAATTAAAGTCATGGGTCGTCTAGCCGAATTGGACAGTCTGACATACGACTGGATATTTGGTAAGTACGCTGCGCCGCATATAATTTATAAAGTAAGATTAATTGAGATTAAGTCTGCGATGGCGGACTGAGTAAATGTCGAGAATTCGAGACGGTCGAGATATGAAGAATAAGGGATGTTGCATCGTTGTAGAACTTTTCTAGTGAATAATCTGAGTGGTTTTTCCAGTTTTTGAGACAGAACGCTAGAAGGTGAAGGAGAGTAAACAACAGAGCAATATTCAAGCAAGGGAAGAACATAGGTGTTGAAAAGATGTCTGTAGAGTGATAGAGATCTAGACTTGAAGGCTTTCAGCAGTTTGATTACAGCGGAGTAAAGCTAGCGAGGATAATTTGGAAATGTGAAGGTCGAATTTGAGATTAGAGTCGGTTAATAGACCCAAATCCCGTACTACTGTAGATTCGGAGATGGGGATGGAGTCTACATGAAATGGGTGACGAGAGTTTCGGGACCTAGCCTAAGAAGAGAGGTTTTAGTGTGAGCTAACGGCAAAGCGTTGGCGGAGGCCCATTTGGATACTAGGTTTATACCGTGTTGGAGGAGAACTGGGTCATGGAATACAATTTGATATCATCAGCAAAAGCGGCAAAAATGAATGTTTGGTGGGAGTTTCAGGAGTAGGTCGTTTATGTAGATTAAGAATACATAGGGGACCTGATACAGTTCCTTGCGGAACACCCGAGGGAATAGGAGAAATTTTATTGTCTAGGGATCCGTTAACCATACTGAGAAGGTGCGTTCTTTGAGGAAAGCTTCGAACCAGGAGATTGTGAGGGTTTGACAGACCAAGTTTGCAAGTTTTTTGAGCAAAATAATGTGATCTACCTTATCAAATGCTTTCTTGAAGTCAAAGAAGACAACGTCTAGAGAATGATGAGTTTTCAGGATTCTTCTATAGTTTGCGGTAGTAGAGTAGACCAGGGAACTAGGGCAGGAACGGCGGGCAAGAAATCCGTGCTGGTGGATGGAGAATCGTGACCTAGGTCCGTTCTAATTGACGGCAAAGTATTCTTTCATTCTCGTTCCCCCATTTTTTCCCCCAATACTTCCTGACTTAATTATTCTTGCTTTCCACGTATTTCCCCTCTCTACAGGTCTTTAGCCTCGTGAGGGGCTTGATCCTGGTTCTCCTGTATATTTTAATGATTTATTATCCCAGTCAATAATTAAATTAAAATGTCCGACAGACATTTTCGAGTACTTCAAAAAATGTATTCAGAAAATGTCCGACAGACATTTTCGAATACTTCAAAAAATGTATTCAGGAAAATGTCCGACAGACATTTTCGAATACTTCAAAAAAATGTATTCAGAAAATGTCCGACAGACATTTTCGAATAACTTCAAAAAATGTATTCAGAAAATGTCCGACAGACATTTTCGAATACTTCAAAAAATGTATTCAGAAAATGTCCGACAGACATTTTCGAATACTTCAAAAAATGTATTCAGAAAATGTCCGACAGACATTTTCGAATACTTCAAAAAATGTATTCAGAAAATGTCCGACAGACATTTTCGAATACTTCAAAAATGTATTCAGAAAATGTCCGACAGACATTTTCGAGTACTTCAAAAAATGTATTCAGAAAATGTCCGACAGACATTTTCGAGTACTTCAAAAAATGTATTCAGAAAATGTCCGACGACATTTTCGAGTACTTCAAAAATGTATTCAGAAAATGTCCGACAGACATTTTCGAATACTTCAAAAAGTATTCAGAAAATGTCCGACAGACATTTTCGAATACTTCAAAAAAGTATTCAGAAAATGTCCGACAGACATTTTCGAGTACTTCAAAAAATGTATTCAGAAAATGTCCGACAGACATTTTCGAGTACTTCAAAAAATGTATTCAGAAAATGTCCGACAGACATTTTCGAGTACTTCAAAAAATGTATTCAGAAAATGTCCGACAGACATTTTCGAGTACTTCAAAAAATGTATTCAGAAAATGTCCGACAGACATTTTCGAGTACTTCAAAAAATGTATTCAGAAAATGTCCGACAGACATTTTCGAATACTTCGGAACATGTATTCAGAAAATGTCCGACAGACATTTTCGAGTACTTCAAAAAATGTATTCAGAAAATGTCCGACAGACATTTTCGAATACTTCAAAAAATGTATTCAGAAAATGTCCGACAGACATTTTCGAGTACTTCAAAAAATGTATTCAGAAAATGTCCGACAGACATTTTCGAGTACTTCAAAAATGTATTCAGAAAATGTCCGACAGACATTTTCGAGTACTTCAAAAAATGTATTCAGAAAATGTCCGACAGACATTTTCGAATACTTCGGAACATGTATTCAGAAAATGTCCGACAGACATTTCGAGTACTTCGGAACATGTATTCAGAAAATGTCCGACAGACATTTTCGAGTACTTCAAAAATGTATTCAGAAATGTCCGACAGACATTTTCGAGTACTTCGGAACATGTATTCAGAAAATGTCCGACAGACATTTTCGAGTACTTCAAAAAATGTATTCAGAAAATGTCCGACAGACATTTTCGAGTACTTCAAAAAATGTATTCAGAAAATGTCCGACAGACATTTTCGAGTACTTCAAAAAATGTATTCAGAAAATGTCCGACAGACATTTTCGAATACTTCGGAACATGTATTCAGAAAATGTCCGACAGACATTTTCGAATACTTCGGAACATGTATTCAGAAAATGTCCGACAGACATTTTCGAGTACTTCGGAAATGTATTCAGAAAATGTCCGACAGACATTTTCGAGTACTTCGGACATGTATTCAGAAATGTCCGACAGACATTTTCGAATACTTCGGAACATGTATTCAGAAAATGTCCGACAGACTTTTCGAGTACTTCGGAACATGTATTCAGAAAATGTCCGACAGACATTTTCGAATACTTCAAAAAATGTATTCAGAAAATGTCCGACAGACATTTTCGAGTACTTCAAAAAATGTATTCAGAAAATGTCCGACAGACATTTTCGAGTACTTCAAAAAATGTATTCAGAAAATGTCCGACAGACATTTTCGAGTACTTCAAAAAATGTATTCAGAAAATGTCCGACAGACATTTTCGAGTACTTCAAAAAATGTATTCAGAAAATGTCCGACAGACATTTTCGAGTACTTCAAAAAATGTATTCAGAAAATGTCCGACAGACATTTTCGAGTACTTCAAAAATGTATTCAGAAAATGTCCGACAGACATTTTCGAGTACTTCAAAAAATGTATTCAGAAAATGTCCGCGACAGACATTTTCGAATACTTCAAAAAATGTATTCAGAAAATGTCCGACAGACATTTTCGAATACTTCAAAAAATGTATTCAGAAAATGTCCGACAGACATTTTCGAATACTTCAAAAAATGTATTCAGAAAATGTCCGACAGACATTTTCGAATACTTCAAAAAATGTATTCAGAAAATGTCCGACAGACATTTCGAATACTTCAAAAAATGTATTCAGAAAATGTCCGACAGACATTTTCGAATACAAAAAATGTATTCAGAAAATGTCCGACAGACATTTTCGAATACTTCAAAAAATGTATTCAGAAAATGTCCGACAGACATTTTCGAGTACTTCAAAAAATGTATTCAGAAAATGTCCGACAGACATTTTCGAGTACTTCAAAAATGTATTCAGAAAATGTCCGACAGACATTTTCGAGTACTTCAAAAAATGTATTCAGAAAATGTCCGACAGACATTTTCGAGTACTTCAAAAATGTATTCAGAAAATGTCCGACAGACATTTTCGAATACTTCAAAAAATGTATTCAGAAAATGTCCGACAGACATTTTCGAGTACTTCAAAAATGTATTCAGAAAATGTCCGACAGACATTTTCGAGTACTTCAAAAATGTATTCAGAAAATGTCCGACAGACATTTTCGAGTACTTCAAAAAATGTATTCAGAAAATGTCCGACAGACATTTTCGAGTATTTCAAAAAATGTATTCAGAAAATGTCCGACAGACATTTTCGAGTACTTCAAAAAATGTATTCAGAAAATGTCCGACAGACATTTTCGAATACTTCGGAACATGTATTCAGAAAATGTCCGACAGACATTTTCGAGTACTTCAAAAAATGTATTCAGAAAATGTCCGACAGACATTTCGAATACTTCAAAAAATGTATTCAGAAAATGTCCGACAGACATTTTCGAGTACTTCAAAAATGTATTCAGAAATGTCCGACAGACATTTTCGAGTACTTCAAAAATGTATTCAGAAAATGTCCGACAGACATTTTCGAGTACTTCAAAAAATGTATTCAGAAAATGTCCGACAGACATTTTCGAATACTTCGGAACATGTATTCAGAAAATGTCCGACAGACATTTTCGAGTACTTCGGACATGTATTCAGAAAATGTCCGACAGACATTTTCGAGTACTTCAAAAAATGTATTCAGAAAATGTCCGACAGACATTTTCGAGTACTTCGGACATGTATTCAGAAATGTCCGACAGACATTTTCGAGTACTTCAAAAATGTATTCAGAAAATGTCCGACAGACATTTTCGAGTACTTCAAAAAATGTATTCAGAAAATGTCCGACAGACATTTTCGAGTACTTCAAAAAATGTATTCAGAAAATGTCCGACAGACATTTTCGAATACTTCGGAACATGTATTCAGAAAATGTCCGACAGACATTTTCGAGTACTTCAAATGTATTCAGAAATGTCCGACAGACATTTTCGAGTACTTCAAATGTATTCAGAAAATGTCCGACAGACATTTTCGAATACTTCAATGTATTCAGAAATGTCCGACAGACATTTTCGAGTACTTCAATGTATTCAGAAAATGTCCGACAGACATTTTCGAATACTTCAAAAAATGTATTCAGAAAATGTCCGACAGACATTTTCGAGTACTTCAAAAAATGTATTCAGAAAATGTCCGACAGACATTTTCGAGTACTTCAAAAAATGTATTCAGAAAATGTCCGACAGACATTTTCGAGTACTTCAAAAAATGTATTCAGAAAATGTCCGACAGACATTTTCGAGTACTTCAAAAATGTATTCAGAAAATGTCCGACAGACATTTTCGAGTACTTCAAAAATGTATTCAGAAAATGTCCGACAGACATTTTCGAGTACTTCAAAAAATGTATTCAGAAAATGTCCGACAGACATTTTCGAGTACTTCAAAAAATGTATTCAGAAAATGTCCGCGACAGACATTTTCGAATACTTCAAAAATGTATTCAGAAAATGTCCGCGACGACATTTTCGAATACTTCAAAAAATGTATTCAGAAAATGTCCGACAGACATTTTCGAATACTTCAAAAAATGTATTCAGAAAATGTCCGACAGACATTTTCGAATACTTCAAAAAATGTATTCAGAAAATGTCCGACAGACATTTTCGAGTACTTCAAAAAATGTATTCAGAAAATGTCCGACAGACATTTTCGAGTACTTCAAAAAATGTATTCAGAAAATGTCCGACAGACATTTTCGAGTACTTCAAAAAAGTATTCAGAAAATGTCCGACAGACATTTTCGAGTACTTCAAAAATGTATTCAGAAAATGTCCGACAGACATTTTCGAGTACTTCAAAAAATGTATTCAGAAAATGTCCGACAGACATTTTCGAATACTTCGGAACATGTATTCAGAAAATGTCCGACAGACATTTTCGAGTACTTCAAATGTATTCAGAAAATGTCCGACAGACATTTTCGAACTTCAAATGTATTCAGAAAATGTCCGACAGACATTTTCGAGTACTTCAAAAATGTATTCAGAAAATGTCCGACAGACATTTTCGAGTACTTCAAAAATGTATTCAGAAAATGTCCGACAGACATTTTCGAGTACTTCAAAAAATGTATTCAGAAAATGTCCGACAGACATTTTCGAGTACTTCAAAGTATTCAGAAAATGTCCGACAGACATT
>NW_026526067.1:0-22926 GCF_010183535.1 Caenorhabditis remanei
GGAGAAACTCAGCGACGACGTCTACAAGCCAAGCTGTCTAGAACTCGTCAAATCGTCACTCAACTTCAACGGAAGTTCACTCTGCCGATACCAGCTCAAGCGAAAAGAGAAGATCTGATCATCTTAATCTTCAAGCGATCAAGCAAGTGAACAAGCAACATCAGCGTCACGAATCGGAGGAAGATGGACGAGAAGTGGACAAGCCGAGTGAATAGCTGCGTCGTGAAGTTTCGGTGGACATCATAGTTTCTTCAAGTCATTTCGATTCTTCAGGATGAATTTCCTGGAATCACAAGCCAGAATTTCTACTAGCAGGATCAAAGGAGGACAAGACAGAGATTTCCAAGTCACCACCACTCTTCCACCAGCTGACGAAGAACAAGCCAACAAGATGTCGTCAAGAAGGCACTCAACGTCTTCTGGATCAACTAAGATTCAAATCAATGTAGATTTGACAAAATTCGGCAAGACAGTCGGATCCCTGCAAGGACAATCGAATGACTTCAAAAGATCTCGACAAAAGGATTCAATCCATCGTCATGGTTCAACGTCACCTCTCTACCAGCAGAAGTTATTTCTTCGTTACACACTTCTACTAGGAATCAATCAATTCCACACGAGAAGAAGAAGGAATAACGAACTGGAAGAAGAGGCCGAGCCGAAGATCAAGAAGTCAGTCAACCTGCTGAGGACAAGAGGCAGTTGGACATCAAAGGAAGTCAAGCTGAGTGAGACAAGTCTTCACAAGTCACACTGCTTAGGACATGAGGCAGTTGGACATCAAGAAAAGTCAAGCCGGAAGTGACAACTTCAGAAGTCAGACAACGACAACGAGAAGTCACTCAACGACTAGAAGAATTTATACCAGCTCAATATTCAAGAAGTCAAGGAATTTAGGATTCAAGTCATCATCAACGACATCAAGTCTATAATTGATAACTTAGGATTTAGAATTTTAAGAATTTAAGATATTGAAAGGTATAAAAGAATCAGAGCTACCGAAAAGAGGCGTAAGCCCAGCTGCTAGTCAGTATCGGGTCCAAAAGAGATACGGATTCTGAGTAGATGGTGCAAAATCTTACTAGCAATTACATCAGCTAGCTGCCCATTTATTTAGAGTCTTATGTCCAGACTGTAAGCGAAAAAGCTTCAGTTAGGTTCAGGTCTGAGCCAGTAGGCGAAAGATCTGAAAAGCTCTGACAAAAGTCAATTCTTCTTAAACAATTCTTACGTCAACTTCTACAAGTCTACCAGCTGACAAGAACAATTCTAGCAAGGAAGCCAGGGACAGGTTCCCCGTCTCGACCTCAAGGATGTCAGCCACGCAGAGCACAACGTCAGGAGCTCAGACCCCATCTACAAGCTCATTGCGCTCAACAACAGTAGCAGCAACTGGTCTCAAACAGATCAATCGATTCTGGAAAGGACAATGCTGCAAAAAACACACGATCAGCCACGAAATTCACCGCTTAGGAGCTCCAACCTCCGAAAGGTTGTGTAGCCTTTGCGAGAACTTCGTCTGCTGAAACAAACGAAGGAGTGGATGCCAATCTCCACCTTCATCTATCCCAACCCGCTGTCAATCGGAAACCATCACTATTGGCACACAATTCCAAGAAGATGTGCACGGATTCAACCATCACCAGGTGCTTCAAGCAACAACATCGTTATGAAGTACCAGCAAGAATCAATAATCATCTTCAAGGAAAGACGACAATCCACCATTCACATCTTTGCTCAAGGATTCAAGGATTCGTCGGACAACTGAAGAAAGCCAGGAAGAAGAAGTCTTCAACTTCCCCAGCTCGATCTTCAGTAAAGTTAAGGATCAGTTAGTCAACGAGAGGAAGTCAAGGAACATCAGTTCCTCAGCTCGACCTCACGGATAGTCAAAGGATTAACAGGATTCAACAACAACAAGCCAACGATTCCAGGATTCAGGAGCCAAGATGTCAACGTCAAGCCCACCTAATAGGAGGAAGCAGACAAGCAACTTCACCTGAAAATCCAAAGAATTTCAACAACTCCACTGCTTCACAACTCATCTTCTGGACAGCAAACTTCGGAGTCACAACTTCAAGTCATACCAGCCGCTTATTCCGAGCAACAGCAGAAGCTACGCCTCACGACGAGGATAGCTACAAGGAACAATTTGGAATAGCGAAGAAGCACAAGCAGAAGACGAAACTTCATTTCAAGCAGCCGTCTGAGGACAAATTCAGTACCATCAGTCTAATTCTAACTACTAAGGACCAAAAAGAAGATCGAATAACACCTACAAGCGAGGAAGCTCGAGATTTGGGCATTCAGCTATGTGAGTACCAGCAGCCACCGATCCATTTTCCATCAAGAAAATGTTCGGTTCCCGCCGCCCCGGAGTGTCGCGACCATCCTTCGGATACTCACGACCTTAGATGCCTACACATATCTTCACAGCCAAATCTCATCGCTAAAACTAAAGGCAAACCTACAATCTAGTATGATTTCCCTCAAACGAGGAGAAACTCATATCAAACTGCCGCCATGAAGTTTACAAAGGAAGGATGCAAGTGCGCCCCGCCGGACGCAGGTCGCGCCGGCGCGCTAACTCTTCACTTCGCCTTCTAGAACATTCCGAGAAATGGCGCGAAACCACCAACGCATCAACGGAACAAGCAACAACCTTCAGTCTTCAACTCAAGTCGACTCACGTTGACAACTTCAACATCAGCTGACGTCGGAGGACCCAACTTCCATGTGTTCTCGCGGAGAAGTGTGAGCCCAGCCGTATTGGTGCACCGCTTCAAAGTGAGACACACCAACACTCCGACTACCAGCTCGCCGTCAACCGAGGACAACAATACCAGCATGCACTAACCTACCAGCACTTATTCCAATAAAGGGTTTATCGATCTCTCTTTGTGCACCGCTTTCAGATCACACATACACAAACAGTCAGTGAAACATCCTTAGGGTTGAGGGGCAGGTTTCCACCAAACCTACATAAAACCCCCCTCGTCACAGAAACCCTGTTTTCCGGTTGTTTTTACGACTTTATTGTTTTTAATGAAAAGTTTAGTGGCATTTGCACTCACGAGATCGCTCATTTTGCGTCTTTGACAAAGATAATTATAGACTGTCTGGCTTTTATAACAAACATCATACTCCGTTTCTTCAAGTTTGTTTGTGGACTGAATAATTTGAATTATGTTGAAATTAACCACTTTGGACAAACAACGGTCCCTCTTGTCAAGTGAACTGAATATCTGAATTCAACGCTTTCAACTGAAAATCTCCTTCAAATCTAACTGGATATGATGCTTGGCACTCATGCAGCTGATTATACATCAGCCTTCAGCTCCTAAAACGTTCAATTATAAATTCTTTCTCACATCTATGTTATGAATTACTCACTCACATTGATTTTTGAGTTAAAGTATATCACTTTGAACACCAAAGATGTCAGAAACAGCTGTGAATGTCATCAGTTTTATCTCAGGGAAATATGTCTATTTTGAGTATATTCCTGCCTGTGTCGGAACATTTTTGAATGTATTCATCTGATCATTTGTCTCAAAAATCTATGAGAACGAGTAGTATCAATGCTGTTATGATTAGAATTGCTATCTGTGATTTCTTGAATAATTCAGAATTCAGAATTCAGAATCATGAAAACCTAGAATACAAAGTTAAGAATCTAAAAATAAGAATCTACAATCTAGATATCAATACATAAAATCCGGGATTAGAATTCAGAATACCAGCGTCTCTCACTTCCACTTCACTCTCTCACCGCCATCTCGCGAGTTTGCTATTAGAACTATTAGAAGGGAAAAATGCAACTATTAGAAGAGAAAATGAGGCATGAGAATTCCACCGATTTCAGAATATAAATTTGGAAAAATCAAAAATATAATGTTGTTTCATAGATAATTCATTTTTGAGAATAGATGTACAGGACAGGTACGATGGATTATACGTGAAATTGAGGGGTTCAATATAAAACAATGACGAAGAAATGAACAATATTGAGAGGAAACAGTTGAACCAGTGGAATTCATGCTTGATCACATCAAATCATTTTTTGAGAATCTTCCATAATTTCCAATTCTCTCTTTTCTTCTTTCTTCCAAATCCATTTAGGTGCGAGCACTGAAAAACAAGTTTCTTATTTTTCATTAAAACTTTGTGAACTTACTTGTGTAGCAATCGTCCACATTTTTCTCTGTTTCAATTCAAATTCAAAATGCCATGATATCAACACCAACGTTTTGAATGGCATGGTAGTTGTCAGCATTTCGTGTAGCACCGAGTACCCAACAGTCGACATGAAACGAGTGTGTCGCATAGGGGATCATCTCCGGAGCCATGTAGCCAGGGGTGCCACCAAAGCGTTTGACCTCTGGAATAAAATTATTGTAATTGCCTCTATTACAGAATATATAATCTCAAAATTTCAGAGTCTTAGAATCCAGAATTCAGAAACAAATTTGAGTTGTCAATCAATTTTAGGTAAGGAAGGAACATAGTCTTCAACAAATTTATCAACTATTAACAAATAACAGTCTCCGAATCAACAGAGAAAAACAAAACACAAAAAGGAAAAATTAATATAATCCGAAGTAGATGGTGTTGGACTGTAGCGAGCAGACTGTTTTCTAAATCTGCTGAGTTTTCTCAGATTTGGTACCAGATTTACCTCATCCTGCGAGTAGAAAATGAAGAGGAAGTGTCATCGATTCTCGTAGACATGAGTTTCGGTGAAAACGTATATTCTGTTGACACAGAGTTGAATATATCGCCAACGTCCGATGAAAAAAAAGTTGTTTCGATCGGAGTGGAATCTGGAGAAGTTTCACTCTCTTCTGAATCTTTGTCTTCTGGACAGTTTCCGGATACAATCTGACACAATTTGTGATGAAATTTCGTCTAATTCAGTCATACTGCAACAAAATGTTAGGATTACTTTCAATATTTCGGCTCACTCTGAAAAATCGTGAATCTCACGAATGTGATTTTGAGCTGAGATCTAGAACCCATACGATCCAAGGTTTCTTTCCAGCTCTAGTGGGTACCAGCCACAAATTCGCCTGTCCCTACAAAAGGTCGTCCATTCTCCACAGCTCCACTGTTCACGTCCAGAATCACCCATCTCTCGCAACACGATAACCTGAAACCCCTTATTCGGCGTTTGAAACAACACGCAATCCACTACACATGTCTGCAAACAAACCGAGGAAGTGTTTGTTTACAAACAGAACATTCCAAAAGTCCTCTGGTTTGGGTAACCAGAGAGATTCTATCTGGGTGAAGTGAGAGACATCTGTCTGTTGTCTAAACTATGTGCAACCCGTAATCGAGTTGAGCGTGATGAATTTTTGACTGGCTTTCCTCTTCGTCACATTTTTTTATGTCAATGTCTGAAAAGAAGTAATATATGAATGATTCGTTACAAATCGTGATGATACTTTCAGCAGGTTCCGAGGTGGATCATAGGCCAAAAGTCAGCACACTGCAATCCAATTTTTCGGAATTCTGTTTCTCGTTCATCAAAACTCAGTCTCGTATAGTCTTCTTTTGTGACGACATATTCAGATTCTCCAATTGCTGATTTTATCAACTCAAAAAGCTTTCTGAAATCTTTCTTTCATTTATACGTCATTTTCAGAAATCCTCACCATTACAAAACTCATCAAGCTTTTAATGAGAATTTCAGCTGAAAAAGGCGTTCTAAAAACCACCTTCACTGCTGATTAAAGTTTTCTGATGGATTTGTCGTAGCGTATTGAAGAATGAGTCCACTGCGTAACTTAGCTATTGCAGTAGACGTCGTCATCAGCCACAAGTCAGAAATTGGCTGCTGGCTGAGTATCAAACGTTTACAAAAGCGTAGTCAATGAGCCATCCACCACCACGAAGTCTCTTTGCCTACGCATGGCCCGTATTTGGCAAAGCGTAGTCAATGAGCCGAGCGTAGGCAATGAGTAAGAGTAGGCAATGAGCCAAGCGTAGTCAAAGAGTCAAGCGTAGGCAATGAGTAACCGTAGTCAATGAGCCAACCGTAGTCATTGAGCCGAGCGTAGGCAATGACTATGAGTAGGCAATGAGCCAAGCGTAGTCAAAGAGTCAAGCGTAGGCAATGAGTAACCGTATCAATGAGCCAACCGTAGTCATTGAGCCGAGCGTAGGCAATGAGTATGAGTAGGCAATGAGACAGCGTAGTCAATGAGTAACCGTAGGCAATGAGTACCGTAGTCAATGAGTATTTGCCGAAATTCCACCAATTTCAAAATATAAATTTGGAAAAATCAAAAAATAATGCTGTTTCAGATGTAATTCATTTCGAGAATAATTTTGGAATTCTGAAACCCGGATCCAGGATTTTGATGTCGGGCGTCTTTGTTTCTGAATTCTGGATTCTAAGACTCTGAAATTTTGATATTTTATATTCTGTAATAGGGTCAAGTCACAATAATTTTATTTCAGAGGTAGACGCTTTGGGAACCCCCGGCTACATGGCTCCGGAGATGCTCACCTATGCGACACACTCGTTTCATGTCGACTGCTGGGTACTCGGTGTAGTGACACACAAATGCTGACACCATGCCAATCGAGGATGAGAAAGATGGAGGAAAATCGAAAATGGAAGTATTAACTGAAGGAAACGTTTTGTGTTGATATCATGGATGTTTTGAATTTTAATTGAAACTGAGAAAAATGTGGATGTTGCAACGGTGTCAACGAAAAATTAACTGTTTCATATGTAATTCATTCTTGAGAATAAGATTTACACTTCAATGCATCATACTCTACTATATGACCACTCGTCTCTATGAGGGTTGGACAGCTTGTGGTCATCAATCCATAATCAAAAAGGCGTGACTTGCAGTAGAGAAGCATTGGTAGAAATGCAAATTGTTCCTATGTGAGATTTTGGCGATATTGATAGAGTTTAGAAAGTTTCAGAGAAAAATAAAGAAAAGAAAGAAAAGATATGATGTGATCAGGCTTGAATTCCACTGGTTGAGCTGCTTCCCTCTCATAATTGTTCATTTTCTCGTCATTTGCCTTCATTTTTCAACTCTTCTGTGTATTTATTCTCAATAATGAATACATCTGAAACAGCAAGTTTGCGACTCCGGTTGTGAGTTCCTCGTGACTTCTTCTCCAAGTCTGGGCTCTTTGTGGGCTCTTCCTAAAACCGGAAGAGGAGCCCATGAGAAGCCCAGACTTGGAGGAGGGGCCCACGAGGAGCTCACAGCCGGAGTCGCGAGCTTGAGGAGAAGTGTCAACGAAAAAGAATAGCTTCTGAATCTAATTGCGATTTGAATAAAACCAAAACTATTAGAAGAGAAAATGAGACATGAGAAATTCCACCAATTTCAAAATATAAATTTTGGAAAAATCAAAATATAATGCTGTTTCAGATGTAATTCATTTCGAGAATAAATTTTCAGAACAGTTGAACAATTATGAGAGGAGCAGCTGAACCAGTAGAATTCAAGCCTGATCACATCATATCATTTCTCGAAATCTTCAAATAATTTCCAATTTTCTCTTTCTTCTTTCTTCGAAATCCATTCAGATGAGAGCACCTGACAAAAGCTTTTCTTTATTTTTCTCTGAAACTTTCTGACTCTATCAATATAGGAAATGAGAGTGAAGACTTTTTATTGTACTGTTCTGTAAATTTATTCTCAAAGATGAATTACATATGAAACAGTACTTTTTCGTTGACACCGTTGCAACGTCCACTTTTTTCTCGGTTTGATCCCCCGTAGTCCATTCAAAACTTCGATGATATGAACACAAAACGTTTCCTTCGGTTAATACTTCCATTTTTTCGATTTTCCTCCATCTTTCTAATCCTCTAATGGCATGGTAGTTGTCAGCATTTCGTGTATCACTACAAACCGAGTGCCCAGCCACTTTACTCTCTTGCCAACATCTCGCGAGCTTGGGGAGAATTTTTAACGAAAAAGTTAGCTTCTTAAATCTAATTGCGTTTTGAATAAAATCAATACTATAAGAAGAGGAAATGAAACATGAGAAATTCCACCAATTTCAAAATATAAATTTTGGAAAAATCAAAATATAATGCTGTTTTTTCTACCAATGCTTCTCTACAGAAAGTCACGTCTTTTTGATTAGGCAGTTGATGACCACAAGCCTGTAGATACGAGCAACTGAAAAAAGTTTTTCTAAATTAGTCTTTAAAACTTTTCGAATTCTATCAATATGACTAAAATTTCACATAGAACGTTGTATTGAAGTGTAAATTTATTCTCAAAGATGAATTACATATGAAACAGTACTTTTTCGTTGACAACCGTTGCAACGTCCACATTTTTCTCAGGTTTGATCTCCGTGATCTGAATGAACCAAAACAGTTAAGAGGAGAAAATGAGACTTGAGAAATTCCACCATTTTCGAAATATATATATTGGAAAATCAAAATATAATGATGTTTCAGATGTTATTCATATTGAGAATAAATTTACAGAACAGTACAATAAAAAGTTCTTCATTCTCATTTCCCTCCAAATTCCACAAAACGAATCATTCTTTCTCATCGAGATCCTGTAAAAAGATTAATTTCCAGGTTCTCAATTCTCATCAAAACGTACCAAGGTATTTCATTGCCGAAACAAATTTTCACGACACGGACCGTATTCTTATTCGTCTCCAAACAGACATATTGCGAAGTTTACATTGATCGATGTGCTCGTTCCTTTGAGACGATGGTCCACCGAGGCTTGTTCATTCTTCTTATATCTCGTATAGCAAACATTGTCCGTTGCGATCCTCCAGCAGAACCGAATCCCCACCGATTTCCAACCATTTTTTGGATCATTTGATCTTTGGGGATCTTTTGATCTGAAAAATAATTTTTGTTATAATAATGCTTTATAATCTGCTGCAAATGGGTTGAGATAACTAAAAATTGCCGAAATCTCATGAATTAAGCAGCTCCAAATATCTCTCGAGAAACTAGACAACTCTCCAAATTATCTCACTTATTAAGCAATTCCATACGGGTTGAGATAACTAAGCAGCGCCCAAGTCTCATGAATTAAGCATCTCCATATGATTGGATTGTAATTAGCTTCTCTTCTTCCTTCTTTATCCAAGTAGATTCAGCACCTGAAAAAAGTTTTCTTTATGTTTCACTAAAACTTTCTGACTTACTTGTTTCATTGTCCATCTTTTTCTCGGTTTTGCCTCGAGAAGTCCGCTCACACTTCCATGATATCCTCACTAAAACTTTCATTTGCTTCAAATCTCCACTTTTTCGATTTCCCCTCCGTCTTTTTCATCGTTGAAAGGCATCGTAGTCGTTAGCATTTGGTGCACGATGACACCGAGAGCATACGAGTCCACTTGGTACGAGTACATCTGGTCGGTGATTATTTCAGGCGCCATATATCCTTTGGTGTCACAAATCGTTCGACCTCTGGAATGAAATGATTGTAAATTGCCCCTATTACAGAATATGGAAACTCAAATTTCAGAATCTTAGAATCTAGGATCCAGAATTTAAGTAGCCAGATATCAAAATCCAGATTTCGAGTTCCAGAATTCGATATCCCAGATCCTAGAA
This sequence comes from Caenorhabditis remanei, assembly GCF_010183535.1. Lineage (NCBI taxonomy): Eukaryota > Metazoa > Nematoda > Chromadorea > Rhabditida > Rhabditidae > Caenorhabditis > Caenorhabditis remanei. Next base: position 9,581 of record NW_026526067.1, read on the forward strand.
TTCATCATTCAGAGTCTAAGAATCTAGATTTCAAAATCGACAATCCAGATTTCAAAATCCAGAATCCGGAATTCAGAATTTAGAATTCAGAATCATAGAATCTAGAATACAAAATTCAGAATTTAAAAATAGAAATCTAACAATTCAGATATCAATACCCAAAATCCGGAATTTAGAATTGAGAATACCAGAAACTAGAATTGAAGACCTAGAATTCAGAATTCAGAATTTAACAATCCAGATATCAAAGTATCGGGATTCTGAACTCGGATTTCAGAACCAGAGTAAAAAAAGCATTAATAACTTACTGTTCGAAAGTTGAGACGCCAAAATCCCCCAGCTTAACGGACTCCCCAGAAATTAAGATGTTGTCTGGCTTTACATCTCGATGAATCAGTTGTTTGAAATGATAATAACTGAGCGCTTCTCCGATAGATTTCAGAACTTGTGACGCATCATATTCATCTAGACGTCCACTCGAATCGATGATATTGGATAGATTTGTCGTCATCATCTCCATTACTAAATAGACGTGAGGTTGTGTAGAGAAACATTGGTAGAGATGGACAAACGTTTCTGTGTGATATTTTTCCATGTTTATCGTTTCTCTTTGAATGAGATAGGCCTCGTTGTACCGGAGTGAGCGGTTTTAGGGTCTGAACGTGTTTATTTGAATTAAAATGACTTTGAAGATGCAAAACTCACCTAATACACGATGTCCAGTTCTTTTCGATCGGTATTCTCCAACAAGTCCGTATGTTCCTTGACCGACATCTCTGATATGGACAAAATCCTCAATTTTTGGACCCTCGTTGACTTTCTGGGAAGCAACAGAGTCTACATCTCCCTCATCTTCGTGTTTTCTTCTTCACTTTGAAAAAGTTAGACTCGTATCTCTGGTTTTCCTCTAGTGCTCCTTTCAATCTTCTGTCGCGATTCTCCACCTTTATTTAGTACTTGTTGTTCTTGCGTAGCAAAGAGACTTCGACCGTTCCGAACAAAATGATTTGGTGTCTCTTGATGGGACTGATAGGAATACAGTGGCAACCCCTTCTATTCGTAAGAATCCCGTCCTGATGTAGAGGTTGGTGTTCATCGAGCAATTGTGGACAATAAAAAGTTCTTCACTCTCATTTCCCTCCGAATTCCACAAAACGAATCATTCTTTCTCATCGAGATCCTGTAAAACGATTAATTTCCAGGTTCTCAAATTCTCATCAAAACGTACCAAGGTATTCATTGCCAAAACAAATTTTCACGACACGGACCGTATTCTTATGCCTCTCCAAACAGACATATTGCGACGTTACATTGATCGATAAGCACGGTTCTTTGAGACGATGGTCCACTGAGGCTTGGCCATTCTTCTTATCTTGTATAGAAGGCATTGTCCGTTGCGGTCTTCCAACAGAACCGAATCCCCACCGAATTTCCACCATTTTTGGATCATTTTGATCTTTTGGGGATCTTTGATCTGAAAAGTACTTTTAGTTATAATAATGTTTTATAATCTGCTGCAAATTGGTTGAGATAACTAAGGCAGCGCCAAAATCTCACAAATTAAGCAGCTCCATATGGTTGGATTGTAATTAAACAGCTTCAAATATATCTCAAGAAACTAAGCAACTCCCCAAATTATTTCATTTATCAAGCAACTCCAAATTGGTTGAGATAACTAAGCAGCGCCAAAATGTCATGAATCAAGCAGCTCCATATGATTGGATTGTGATTAAGCAGAAATGATGGATGCAATCAAAAGTGTTTGTATCCTATCCAAATATGTCGATTTTATTACGAACTCACCGTAAGCAAATTTGTAGTTATTTGCGGGTTTCTTCTGTCGACTATTTCCACTCGAGATTGTCTCGTTGTTGGATTCCAGATAGATGGATGCGTAGAGAATATCGTTGTTCGCATTGTAGCAGCTCGACGTCATACTCTCGCGTTTATCCACATTAATCTGGTTCACACCGGGAGCATTTTGGAGGTTCGCAAGTCCAAAAGACCCATTCCTTACGGTTGGCTACAAATAAGACTGAAATAACTGTTCGTTGCATTTGGAATAAAAAGTACACTCACAATCATCAAACCGTGGACATCTGTCGAGTACTGATCCATCTCAAATGTGGCAAAGTGAGTTCCTGTTGTTGTAGACGCCGCTTTGACGTTGTTCTCGAATAGCGCAGCTATGTTAGAAGATCCGCAGAATGCAATCGATTTGATGGGAGCATGGAAGGATATTTTGGTAGCCATTTCTGGAAGAATTAAGTTAAATAATTAGGCGTCTCACAAAAGAATTGACTTTCGGTATGCGTTGAGAATTCTCTATAAATTTGCAACCCTGATTGTTGAATGATAATAGTCAAAAAGTGCGAAACTCTCGAAAATTTGGATTTTTGCTCCGAAAGTTTGATCATTTTTCGTCATAGAAAACACGAGTGCCACTTTAGGAGGACTATCGGGCTCGTAAAAAGCAACTAGCAGCTCTCGCGCCCAGTGGTTGCATGGCCGCGCACAGTCCTTCAAAGTGATAATCCGCAACGGAGAGCGATTGCGCCGATTGTTGGCGCAATTCTCGTTTTTAGCTTAAAAACCGATTATTCGCGCCGATTTCTCGAAATTTCAGCGTTTTCGCTGGTTCAAAAGAAATAACAAATGTTCAGCGGACAAAAATACATCGTTTGAGTGTAATCTTCTCTCACATTGTCGAAAAATAAGAGAGTTGAAAGACTTTTAAGAAAATCAACTAAAAAAAACCATTTTTTGCCATTTTCAGAAGAAATACGAAAAATTGGAGCGATTTCATTTGTTCTCGTTTAGTAACATTTATGAAGATGACTGTTGCGAACATTTTAAGCCTAAATACGTGTTATAATATTCAAAACTGGAATTATTGAATCAATTTTCAAGTTCAACTTTTTTCCAAAAATATAATTTTTTGTTAAATTTTCGGTCTAGAAGTACTTGAAAGGTCTCAAAATAGCATAACAGCAACTGGAAAGACTTAATTAGCAGGAGATATGCACTTTTTATTGAAAATTTGAGAGTTTTTTGTTTCTCTCCAAAAAAAATAAAACTGACTTTCTGGCGTTGAAAAGCTGTATATCATGGTTTGATGGGCACATATTCACTTCTACAACCTTTTTTCGACTAATTCACTCGTTTTATTATAGAACTCGGTAATTTTTGCTCACAAGCTCAATTAATTGAATTTCGGGTTACGGTAGAATTTAAAGGGAGGCGACGCAAAACTTTAAAAAAACGGGAAGCGCGCCAGCTATGTCTGTTGTGCGCATTAAGGACTGTGCCGCGTGGCAGCACAGGTGAACCGCTGGGGTTCCTATATGGAATCGCGCGGTGGCGTAAATATATGCAGCTAGAATGAATCAGGGGTGTGTCCTATATGTGTCCATATGGATCCACGCGCGGTCGGTCCGAGGAACGTACTGTGAAAAAATAAAGTTTGGCCAAGGATTTTCAAAAAAAAATTTCGCGGGCAAAACACTTTAGTTCACAAATGCACTAAAGTGTTTTGCCCGAGAAATTTTTTTTTGAAAACCCTTGGCCAAACTTATTTTTCACAGTATATGGATAGCATATCAGAAGTAGTTCTATCAACCGTATTTGGGTTGATTAAAGTGTAAGAAACACTAGAAATTGCTATTAATTGTTGTTGCTAGTATGTAATGCTATTATGTTGTTTAGTTTTCATTTTTCCACTTGTTCACTTTCCATTTTTCGGACTTGTACATTTTCTCCGTTTTTTTCTCGAAGTTCTTTATTTTTTAAACAGATAATATCAATACTTCAAAAAAATCGAAAAACTCATAGGATTTAATATAAAAATCATAGCTAAGCTTGGCGAGTATAAAATGATTTCGAGCTTTTATTTGAACTCATCCGGCAAATCCTCTTCGCAAAATGATGAGAACATAATATTTTTATCAAAAAAATTCTTTCCAAATGTAGAAAACAGTTGAAGAACATTTCATAGAATAGTTCGAAAAAGCTGTAATTAACATTATATTGCCAGATTTTAAAAGCAAAAATGGAAAAAAAAAGAGAAGGGGTCGATCCCAGACCTCCCTCCTACCAGTGCCTCTCACTACCACGTGACGCCATCCAACCGCTGGCCGAGAGTGCAGATAGTTGCCTTTACGAGCCCGATAGTCTTCATGAATTGGCACTCGTGTTTCTATGATGAAAAAGGAGCAAACTTTCGGAGCAAAAAATCCAAATTTTTTGGAGTTTCGCACTTCTTGGCTATTACCATTCAAAAGAGCGGACTCGAAACTATTAGGGGTGCCAAAGAGAATTCTCAAAGGACACCGATAGTCAAGGGTGTCAAAGATATAGCTCATTCTACTTACTTTTAAGATGGCGAAGTGGCGAGGTCGGTGAAATGTGAAAAATATGAAAAATGTTTCTATTTTTTGTGAATGTCGCTGTTTCGTGGAAACACGCTTCAAAAAGTCTAATTAAATTCCCACATCGCCGCCACGCCATCTCTCCCCCTTTCACGCTAATCTTTTGTTTATTAAAAAAAATTATTTTGTTGTATAATAGGATTTCCGAAGATATACTTTCTTCTGGAGAAACATGATACAAATCAGTTTTTTTGCTGAAAAACATGATTAATATATAATAACAAGTAATGGGTCACAACTGAGAAGTTCGCTTCATGTTATCTTCATTGTCATACTTGTCAAATGTCCAATTCCGAATTGAAAATAGCGTGATGATTGCTCAGAACTTCTTCCCCATGTTTAATATCTTCGGAGATAAGGAACTAAAGGATACAATAAGATATGTAACTTGGGTGTGGTATTTTCTTTTGGAAAAAAATTTTGATTGTTTTTTGAAAAAAATGATAATTAAACCTTCAATTTCGTCTATTTTTGATGATGAAAATGATAGTTCGATGAAATACTCATTATTTCAGATGGTTGAAGAAAACTCTTTCGTATGAGCTTGTTTCTCGTTGTGTTCTCAAGTATTGGCAAAATGACATTTATGTTTTTTTTCTTAATACTCTTCTGACTTGGTTTCCATTATGAGACTGATATCGTCTTTTTATCACAACCAATGCTTCGTAGAAACTTCTCTACTAATTTCCCGAGTTTTTCCTGCTGATTTATTGAGAACCCTTTTTATTCTTGCAATTTCTGATCTTCATCTTCAAGCGCTTCTTCAATTTTTCGATCTTCTGCATTAGATAAACACGAACTTGGCTCCTAGGAAACATGAGATAATGACGTCATCATCAGATCTTGGTCATCTGTGCAAATTATGAGTGAGAAATAGAGACTGGTCACGTCAATGGACAGTGTGACAGGTGAGAATTGAAGACTTGTCACATAAGGATACATGAGGAATCCGCACTTGATGAAGACACATTGAATATTTATGAGAAGTCTGATGAGAAGTTTGGATTTAACATAAAACGTTGAAATTATCTTTGAAAACTTGAGACTATGCTGAACTTTGAACTTTGAAAACTATGCTGAATTTTTTCAGAATTTTCAATTCATCCGATCGAATAACACGAGACTTGAATCTTATTTCTGGATTTACAGGTGAAAATATTCAGGAAGGAAACCCTGTTTTCCGGTTGTTTTTACGACTTTATTGTTTTTAATCAAAAGTTTAGTGGCATTTGCACTCACGAGATCGCTCATTTTGCGTCTTTGACAAAGATAATTATAGACTGTCTGGCTTTTATAACAAACATCATACTCCGTTTCTTCAATTTTTGTTTGTGGACTGAATAATTGAATTATGTTGAAATTACCACTTTGTGACAACAACGGTCCCTCTTGTCAAGTGAACTGAATATCTGAATTCAACGCTTTCAACTGAAAATCTCCTTCAAATCTAACTGGATATGATGTTTGGCACTCATGCAGCTGATTATACATCAGCCTTCAGCTCCTAAAACGTTCAATTATAAATTCTTTTCTCACATCTATGTTATGAATTACTCAACTCACATTGATTTTTGAGTTAAAGTATATCACTTTGAACACCAAAAGATGTCAGAAACAGCTGTGAATGTCATCAGTTTTATCTCAGAGAAATATGTCTATTTCGAGTATATTCCTGCCTGTGTCGGAACATTTTTGAATGTACTTCATCTGATCATTTTGTCTCAAAAATCTATGAGAACGAGTAGTATCAATGCTGTTATGATTGGAATTGCTATCTGTGATTTCTTGAATAATTCAGAATTCAGAATTCAGAATCATAAAACCTAGAATACAAAGTTAAGAATCTAAAAATAAGAATCTAACAATCTAGATATCAATACATAGAATCCGGGATTCAGAATTCAGAATACCAGCGTCTCTCACTGTCACTCCACTCTCTCGCGTTCGCCAACATCTCGAAAAATCTAAATATAATGCTGTTTCAGATGTGATTCATTTTTGAGAATAAAATTAACAGAACATAATCATCAATAATTTCCAATTCTCTCTTTTCTTCTTCCTTCAAATCCATTTAGATGAGAGGAACTGACAAAAGCTTTTCTTTATTTTTCTCTGAAACTTCTGAACTCTATCAATATGGCCGAAATCTCACGTAGGAACAATTTGCATTTCTACCAATGCTTCTCTACAGAAAGTCAATCTTTTTTGATTATGGGTTGATGACCACAAGCCTGTCCAACCTCATAGAGACGAGTTGTCATGTAGAAGAGTATGATGCAATTGAAGTGTAAATTTATTCTCAAAAATGAATTACATATGAAACAGTACTTTTTCGTTGACACCGTTGCAACGTCCACATTTTTCTCGGTTTGATCCCCCGTAGTCCATTCAAAACTTCGATGATATGAACACAAAACGTTTCCTTCGGTTAATACTTCCATTTTTCGATTTTCCTCCATCTTTCTCATCTCTATGGCATGGTAGTTGTCAGCATTTCGTGTATCACTACACCGAGTGCCCAGCCACTTTACTCTCTTGCCACCATCTCGCTAGCTTGGGGAGAAGTTGTCAACGAAAAGAATAGCTTCTGAACCTAATTGCGATTTGAATAAAATCAAACTATAAGAGAGGAATGAAACATGAGAAATTTCCACCAATTTCAAAATATAAATTTTGGAAAAATCAAAATATAATGCTGTTTTTTCTACCAATGCGTCTCTACAGAAAGTCACGTCTTTTTTGATTATGGTGTTGATGACCACAAGCCTGTAGATACGAGCAACTGAAAAAGTTTTTCTAATTAGTCTTTAAAACTTTTCGAATTCTATTCAATATGGACTAAAATTTCACCATAGAAACGTTGTATTGAAGTGTAAATTTATTCTCAAGATGAATTACATATGAAACAGTACTTTTTCGTTGACACCGTGGCAACATCCACATTTTCTCGGTTTCAATTATAATTCAAATCATCCATGATATCAACACAAAACGTTTCCACATTAATCTGGTTCCACCGGGAGCATTTGAAGGTTCGCAAGTCCAAAGACCCATTCCTTACGGTTGGCTACATATAAGACTGAAATAACTGTTCGTTGCATTTGGAATAAAAAGTACACTCACAATCATCACAACCGTGGACATCTGTCGAGTACTGATCCATCTCAAATGTGGCAAAGTGAGTTCCTGTTGTTGTAGACGCCAATTTGACGTTGTTCTCGAATAGCGCAGCTATGTTAGAAGATCCGCAGAATGCAATCGATTTGATGGGAGCATGGAAGGATATTTTGGTAGCCATTTCTGGAAGAATTAAGTTAAATAATTAGGCGTCTCACAAAAGAATTGACTTTCGGTATGCGTTGAGAATTCTCTATAAATTTGCACCCTGATTGTTTGAATGATAATAGTCAAAAAGTGCAAAACTCTCGAAAATTTGGTTTTTTGCTCCGAAAGTTTCATCATTTTTCGTCATAGAAAACACGAGTGCCACTTTAGGAGGACTATCGGGCTCGTAAAAGCAACTAGCAGCTCTCGCGCCCAGTGGTTGGATGGCCCGCGTGGCAGCACAGGTGAACCGCTGGGGTTCCTACTGTAGGCGAGCATAAGTGAGCACCCCTTCATACTTTTATGTGTAACTCTGCTGAATCGTGTCCGTTTTTGCCTAAACTTTTTTTTGAAAGCAAGCCAAAATATTCAGCAATACGATATTGTTTTTTGAAAAACTTCCATCATGATTTTTTCGATTTTTCCTGATCTTGATTTGAAAATCCGAAAAAAAACTTTTTATTTTTTCTCTTGGAGTGATTGAGTTTTTTGTTTCAAAATGTTGGAAAACACTCAAGTAAACAAAAATTATGTTGAATTGGCTTCTCAACTCCTGAGCATCGTGCCAGGGCTCCAGAAGTCAAAGTAGAGCCCTCAGAAAAATCTTCATAACTCATCAAAAAGGCTTCAAATTAGACAAAACATGCACCAAAAGACGTGTCTTGTGTTGTTCTACAAACCAACATTTAAAAATTTTAGTTAAAAAAAAATTTTTCTAATTTTTTTCACTCAAAATTTTTAAATTCCTATTTTTTCTCAATTTCTGGTATTTTCTGGATGAAAAACAAACAACTTCTAAAAACTGCACGCAAAATGCTTTAATCACACATAATAAAACACATTTATGTGTTGCTTGTTCGTGTTGTAAAACAGAAAATACCAGAAATTGAGAAAAATAGGAATATTAAAAAATTTGAGTGAAAAGAATTAGAAAAATTATTTTTTCTTAATCTGTAATTTTTAATGTTGGTTTGTAGAAAAACACAAGACACGTTTTTTGGTGCATGTTTTGGCTAATTGAAGCCTTTTTTGATGAGTTATGAAGATTTTTCCGAGGGCACTACTTTTGACTTCTGGAGCTCTGGCACGATGCTCAGGAGTTGAGAAGCCAATTCAACATAATTTTTGTTTACTTGAGTGTTTTCCAAACATTTTGAAACAAAAAACTCAATCACTCCAGAGAAAAATAAATTTTTTTTTTCGGATTTTCAAATCAAGATCAGGAAAAATCGATTATCGAAAAAAATCAGTGATGGAATTTTTTCAAAAAACAAATTATTCGTATTGCTGAATATTTGGCTTGCTTTCACAGAAAAGTTCAGGCTCTCACTCTCACTGTCACTCCACTCTCTCGCGGTTCGCCAACAATCTCGAAAAATCTAAATATAATGCTGTTCAGATGTGATTCATTTTTGAGATAAATTAACAGAACACTAATCATCAATAATTTTCCAATTCTCTCTTTTCTTCTTCCTTCAAAATCCATTTAGATGAGAGGAACTGACAAAAGCTTTTCTTTATTTTTCTCTGAAAACTTTCTGAACTCTATCAATATGGCCGAAATCTCACGTAGGAACAATTTGCATGTCTACCAATGCTTCTCTACAGAAAGTCAATCTTTTTTGATTATGGTTTGATGACCACAAGCCTGTAGATACGAGCAACTGAAAAAAGTTTTTCTAAATTAGTCTTTAAAACTTTTCGAATTCTATCAATATGACTAAAATTTCACATAGAAACGTTGTATTGAAGTGTAAATTTATTCTCAAAGATGAATTACATATGAAACAGTACTTTTTCGTTGACACCGTTGCAACGTCCACATTTTTCTCGGTTTGATCTCCGTGATCTGAATGAAACCAAAACAATTAGGAGGAGAAAATGAGACTTGAGAAATTCCACCATTACCGAAATATATATATTGGAAAAATCAAAATATAATGCTGTTTCAGATGTAATTCATATTTGAGAATAAATTTACAGAACAGTACAATAAAAAGTTCTTCACTCTCATTTCCCTCCAAATTCCACAAAACGAATAATTCTTTCTCATCGAGATCCTGTAAAAAGATTAATTTCCAGGCTCTCAAATTCTCATCAAAACGTGCCAAGGTATTTCATTGCCAAAACAAATTTTCACGACACGGACCGTATTCTTATGCCTCTCCAAACAGACATATTGCGACGTTACATTGATCGATAAGCACGGTTCTTTTGAGACGATGGTCCACCGAGGCTTGTCAATGCTGTTATGATTGGAATTGCTATCTGTGATTTCTTGAATAATTCAGAATTCAGAATTCAGAATCATAAAACCTAGAATACAAAGTTAAGAATCTAAAAATAAGAATCTAACAATCTAGATATCAATACATAGAATCCGGGATTCAGAATTCAGAATACCAGCGTCTCTCACTTCCACTTCACTCTCTCACCGCCATCTCGCGAGTTTGCTATTAGAACTATTAGAAGGGAAAAATGCAACTATTAGAAGAGAAAATGAGGCATGAGAAATTCCACCGATTTCAGAATATAAATTTTGGAAAAATCAAAAATATAATGTTGTTTCATAGATAATTCATTTTTGAGAATAGATTTACAGGACAGTACGATGGATTATACGTGAAATTGAGGGGTTAAATATAAAAAAAATGACGAAGAAATGAACAATATTGAGAGGAAACAGTTGAACCAGTGGAATTCATGCTTGATCACATCAAATCATTTTTTGAGAATCTTCCATAATTTCCAATTCTCTCTTTTCTTCTTTCTCCAAAATCCATTTAGGTGCGAGCAACTGAAAAACAAGTTTCTTTATTTTTCATTAAAACTTTGTGAACTTACTTGTTGCATCGTCCACATTTTTCTCTGTTTCAATTCAAATTCAAAATTGCCATGATATCAACACCAAACGTTTTGAATGGCATGGTAGTTGTCAGCATTTCGTGTAGCACCGAGTACCCAACAGTCGACATGAAACGAGTGTGTCGCATAGGTGATCATCTCCGGAGCCATGTAGCCAGGGGTGCCACAAAGCGTTTGACCTCTGGAATAAAATTATTGTAAATTGCCTCTATTACAGAATATATAATCTCAAAATTTCAGAGTCTTAGAATCCAGAATTCAGAAACAAATTTGAGTTGTCAATCAATTTTAGGTAAGGAAGGAACATAGTCTTCAACAAAATTTATCAACTATTAACAAATAACAGTCTCCGAAATCAACAGAGAAAAACAAAACACAAAAAGGAAAAATTAATAATAATCCGAAGTAGATGGTGTTGGACTGTAGCGAGCAGACTGTTTTCTGAAATCTGCTGAGTTTTCTCAGATTTTGGTACCAGATTTACCTCATCCTGCGAGTAGAAAATGAAGAGGAAGTGTCATCGATTCTCGTAGACATGAGTTTCGGTGAAAACGTATATTCTGTTGACACAGAGTTGAATATATCGCCAACGTCCGATGAAAAAAAAGTTGTTTCGATCGGAGTGGAATCTGGAGAAGTTTCACTCTCTTCTGAATCTTTGTCTTCTGGACAGTTTCCGGATACATCTGACACAATTTGTGATGAAATTTCGTCTAATTCAGTCATACTGCAACAAAATGTTAGGATTACTTTCAATATTTCGGCTCACTCTGAAAAATCGTGAATCTCACGAATGTGATTTTGAGCTGAAGATCTAGAACCCATACGATCCGAAGGTTTCTTTCCAGCTCTAGTGGGTACCGCCACAATTCGCCTGTCCCTACAAAAGTCGTCCATTCTCCACAACTCCACTTTCACGTCCAGATCACCCATCTCTCGCAAACACGATAACCTGAAACCCCTTATTCGGCGTTTGAAACACACGCAATCCACTAACACATGTCTGCAAACAAACCGAGGAAGTGTTTGTTTACAAACAGAACATTCCAAAAGTCCTCTGGTTTGGGTAACCAGAGAGATTCTATCTGGTGAAGTGAGAGACATCTGTCTGTTGTCTAAAACATATGTGCAACCCGTAATCGAGTTGAGCGTGATGAATTTTGACTGGCTTTCCTCTTCGTCACATTTTTTTATGTCAATGTCTGAAAAGAAGTAAATATGAATGATTCGTTACATCGTGATGATACATTTCAGCAGGTTCCGAGGTGGATCATAGGCCAAAAGTCTAGCACACTGCAATCCAATTTTTCGGAATTCTGTTTCTCGTTCATCAAAACTCAGTCTCGTATAGTCTTCTTTTGTGACGACATATTCAGATTCTCCAATTGCTGATTTTATCAACTCAAAAAGCTTTTCTGAAATCTTTCTTTCATTTTACGTCATTTTCAGAAAATCCTCACCATTACAAAACTCATCAAGCTTTTTAATGAGAATTTCAGCTGAAAAAGGCGTTCTAAAAACCACCTTCAACTGCTGATTAAAGTTTTTCTGATGGATTTGTCGTAGCGTATTGAAGAATGAGTCCACTGCGTAACTTAGCTATTGCAGTAGACGTCATCAGCCACAAGTCAGAAATTGGCTGGGCTGAGTATCAAACGTTTACAAAAGCGTAGTCAATGAGCCATCCACCACCACGAAGTCTCTTTGCCTACGCATGGCCGTTTGGCAAAGCGTAGTCAATGAGCCGAGCGTAGGCAATGAGTAAGAGTAGGCAATGAGCCAAGCGTAGTCAAAGAGTCAAGCGTAGGCAATGAGTAACCGTAGTCAATGAGCCAACCGTAGTCATTGAGCCGAGCGTAGGCAATGACTATGAGTAGGCAATGAGCCAAGCGTAGTCAAAGAGTCAAGCGTAGGCAATGAGTAACCGTAGTCAATGAGCCAACCGTAGTCATTGAGCCGAGCGTAGGCAATGAGTATGAGTAGGCAATGAGACAGCGTAGTCAATGAGTAACCGTAGGCAATGAGTACCGTAGTCAATGAGTATTTGCCGAAATTCCACCAATTTCAAAATATAAATTTTGGAAAAATCAAAAAATAATGCTGTTTCAGATGTAATTCATTTTCGAGAATAAATTTTGGAATTCTGAAACCCGGATCCAGGATTTTGATGTCGGGCGTCTTTGTTTCTGAATTCTGGATTCTAAGACGTCATCTGCAACTGCCAACAACTTCTGAGAGCAGCCGGAAAAGATTTCTACCAGAAGACGTCGATCTTATCATCAACACGAATAAGAGAAGAAATCGAAAGTTGTCAGACTTGCTGCGAACTCCTACAAGAAGATGTTCAACGTCATCCCAACCGAAGAACGTTCAAATTAGCTAGCATCCAATGGTTGTTGCGTCAAGAAGACTTCGACAAATCACGTCATCAAGAAGTCTACCAGCAACTCCAGGAGAAACTCAGCGACGACGTCTACAAGCCAAGCTGTCTAGAACTCGTCAAATCGTCACTCAACTTCAACGGAAGTTCACTCTGCCGATACCAGCTCAAGCGAAAAGAGAAGATCTGATCATCTTAATCTTCAAGCGATCAAGCAAGTGAACAAGCAACATCAGCGTCACGAATCGGAGGAAGATGGACGAGAAGTGGACAAGCCGAGTGAATAGCTGCGTCGTGAAGTTTCGGTGACATCATAGTTTCTTCAAGTCATTTCGATTCTCAGGATGAAT
>NW_026526068.1:0-23646 GCF_010183535.1 Caenorhabditis remanei
GGACTCTACAGTGTACGAGCTACGGAGAGCAAGTGCACACAACGGCGCTTCAATTATCTGCTTTCGGTTTCCCCGGTTCTCGAACATTCCGAGTCAGAATTAGCTATTTTGACCACGGAGTGATTGAGATGAGTCAGATGAGCAATGACGAGATTCACGTTGTATAACATCCGTATAGGATGAACTAAGTTAGAATTAGACGTAAGGATAACTTGGTACTCGTCCTACCAAGACAACGTCTCGGAGCTCAAATGACTCATCCTCTTATTGAGACAGGACGAAGCTGTTACCAGAGAGTTGTCGCTTCGCCTGTGTTCAGCTTCGGATGTGTACAATTCGAGGATGGATGTCAGGATACTCGCCCAAGCAGAGGCGGATCTCTAGCGTTTTGTTTAATCTCTCTCCTTTTTTTCTTTATAATCCCGCTGTTTGGTCTCAATTCTCTTAAAGAATAATTTTAATTTTCAGTTTTCAACTTCTTTGTGCGAACAACCAACCATGTCCCGTACCGGACCCCCCGCGTGGATCGATCCTTCGTCTCAGCCGAGCGAGGATGGAACTCCCGCACCCGACCGACCGCGTCCACTGTCAACGAACTTCAAGAAGGCTCAGCGACACTACCGGAATGCGATCACCCGAGCTGCGACTGCTGGTACCAAGGCAGCGAGGGGAATCAAGACTCATCGTCGAAGAGCTTCGGGTCAACCGCGATGAGCAAGGATTGGAGACAATCGACCATTTGAGGAAGGAGATGATTGTCGCTGCAGCAATGATCGAGACGGATGCTCATTTCCATGACGTCGTCAACAACTTCCAAGCGATTCTGTCGGAGAAGGAGAGAAGAGACCTGTGCAATGGTGTCACCGCGTACCTCAACGCGAAGGCACGTCCCGTCGACCTTCCTCCGATCAAGGAGTCAATCTTGGAGCTGCAACAAGTCCTTACGGATCATCAGTTCCAATTTACTGAAGCAGTTTCGCCAGCCGAAACCGCGGACATATCTGATTCGATTGCGCGTTCACCTTTGGAAGACGAAGAACTTCTCGAAAGAGACATTCTGGACTCGTCCATTTCTGATGCTGACATCGAATCGGTAATCCTAACCCCGCGAAATGAAGAATTGGAAGTGCCTCATCGTGAGCAATTTCATTCGGCATCGAGCTCGGTTAGACCACCGGCGAACGATCGTGAGGCCCCGGCTTCCGATCAAGTAGACGGAGGAGAAAGAACGGGAGTTTTCCCAGCGGTTCCTTCGAACATTCGTTCAAATGTCGAACACCGCGGAACCCACATCATTGGATCTCGTCTCAGCAGAACGGCCCCAGTTACCGCGTTTCCCGAAACGATGGTTTCATGCCCGGTCTGCCACGAGGATCATGATATTTTGGAATGTAACAGTCCCATTCGTCCGGCTTACTGTGCGAAGAACGAATTATGCGTTCATTGCACGTCTGCTAGACACTTGACACATCAGTGTCCAATTCAAATTGCCCAGGCATCACCAATCTCTAGAACCCCCAAGTTGGAGGCTCAAGAGAATGGTGGTCGTTTTATGTCTGCGGCAAGACCTATTGGAGCCTCGACTCCTCGTGACCGCGCTGATTCGGGTTTTTCCATCGCCTCCGGAAACGGAAGCGAGGGAAAACAATCGTAATATCTCGGGTACAGTCTCTCCACCGCGTGTTCGGAAACCTACTCTTGTTGAGGAGGAATCGGACAGCGAGTGTCGAGAACCGGAGAAAAGTAGGAAAATGTCATCGAAGAGTAAAGACCTCTCATACTATGATGTCGATACTATTCTGACCAAGTTTTCTGCTGATCCGATGCAGTACAAGAGATTCATGACGATGTTCGAGAAGCAAGTCATGCATAATTCGCGTTTGACAGACGATCTGAGACTGGCTCTTCTGGAAAAGAAGCTTGTTGGTGAGGCCAAGTGCTATTTCATTAACGTCGGAGATGCTCGCAAAGCGATTGAAGCCTCTTTGAAAGCACTTCGCGCTGCCTTCCAGGACGATAGTACTGGAGCTAATGAAGCACTTGCCCGATTCCAAAAGCTCACGTTCCACGAGACCAATTACAAACAAGCCACCCGTGAACTTCTTGAGTGTAATACGTTAATTATGACACTCGAAGATCTGGGGCAGGATGTTGTATCTCCCGGGTTTGTCCGTTCGCTCGCCCAAAAGCTACCTCGCTCAGCCTTCAAACTTGTTCGAGAGCTGTATGCGAACAACGCTCAGCCGTCGACGAATGATGTCATAGAATTGTATACGGACTACTTAAAGGCCGAAGCCTTCTATGACAAATTTTGTCCGGCGACCGCCTCTGAGAGGACGAAAGAGATCCCAGACGAAGCAGTTCTTGCGGCGGAGGGGACCTTCAGTAATCCTACGCAATCTTCGAAAGTTCCAACCAGGCTGCAAACACTCGTGTTACCGCGCCAGTCAAGTCTAATTCGAACACCGCGAACGCTAATAGTAACATTACGCAATCCTCGAAAAAGAATGACAAGAAGAAAAAGTCGAAGACTGCGAACCAATCAAGTGGGCCCACTCAGGGTAACCGCGTCAATCAAGGCTATTCTGCTGGACCCGGAATGGGATACTTCGGTTCCCAGGCTACGGTTCAACAGAACAATCAGACTCACCAGAGTCATGGCAACGCACCCCACACTGGAGTCCCGGCTCAGAATCCGCAAGGATCTTCGAGCTACGGAATACAGAATGGAGGAAAGCAGGCGTCTACCCCAGCTCAGAAAGAGAAGAAGGCTAGTATCCCGATCTCGAAAGGTCAACCAGGAGAAACTCTTGAGCCGTGTTATAAATACGGAAGAGGATATGATGAGAGATTTATCGCTCATACGTTCCCACGAGATTCTCCTACGGGTACCAAATGCTGCTTTATTTGCGGTCCCGGTCATTCTATTCTTCAATGTGCTCTGTCGTCATACGACGTTCGCCAATTCTTCCGTCAATCGAATTCGTGCCACAACTGTGCGCAACGTAATCATCGTACGGAGGAATGCGCGAGCTACAGTACATGTGCTTACTGTCAAGGTAAGCATAATACTGGAGCGTGCACCTTGAAAGAATACTACCGCGATCCACGCAACTATCCAGCCGAAGCTCCTTCTCCAATTCTGTCCACGTTTTTTCGTGGCCCCTTCGGGGGCTCACAATAAACATCTGGGGATAGGCCCCAGGCCGACCAAGGCCTGCGTGCCAACTGCTGCCTCGCCCACAGCAGTGTCTCTAGACCAGCCTTCGGGCTCAATTTCTGGTAATTCTTCTTCTCTCTGTTCCTCGTTACCGCGCTTCCTTGATCGTCTCACACAAGAATGTCTTCATAACGCATCCCTTGTTGGAGAATCAGGACAGATATCGAAATTGCCCTTTGCGGCCCTCCGTACTACGGATGGTCACAGAGTTTTGGCGTTAGTTGATTCCGGAGCATCGCTGTCTGTACTTTCTCACGAAAGTGCTGAACGCTTTGGTCTTGCGATCCTAGCCACTAAAACTTTGACAATTTCGGGTTACAGCAGAACGACAACAGAAGAGTCTAACATTTACCAGATGTCCTTCTCTACAGATGGGGACCCTTATTCAATGCTAATTGCTGGCGCCCCTCGGCTCCCGAAGACTAGATTCATCAGTCCTCTTTTGAGCTCTGAAGATCTAGGATTCCTTCGAGATAATAAGATTAATACCAACGTCATCTCTTCTGATCAAAAGTTCAATGGTCAGTTCATCGACATGATTTTGGGTAATGATCTGTTAGCTCGATTGTTGGGCACCTCGAGGAGGCTGCTGCTTCCGTCTGAAAGATTCGTCGAGCTCACTCCGTTTGCTCCGATTATTTTTCCTCCTCCCCGTTCCTCACTTCCCCCGCCGGAAAGCGTCCGTACTCTGATCGAAGCCTTCATTAGTGAAGGATTCATCACAGCACTGACGACCCCGCCGGATTCGAAAGATCCAGTTGATCGTCTTCATTCGGAGATCTCTCAGCTGTGGAATCTAGACAACTTGGGAATTGAGGAGCCGGGGCCTATTGAGGGGAAGAAGACAGAATTACAAGATCTCATTGCATGGTTCGAACAGAACGTCCGATTCGACGATGAGGGAAACCTTCTGGTTTCTCTTCCGTGGAACGGGAAGCAGCTTCGTCTTGCGTCTAACCGCGGTGTTGCTGTCAAACGTTTAGAGCAGTTGGTTATCTCCTTGAAAAAGAAGAATAACTTATTGCAGGACTATGACGAGATTATTCGTAAACAATTGGACAGCGGAATCATTGAATTAGTAACCCCAGAGATGGATGATAATACAGACCCACGATACTACATTCCCCACCGCGTTGTTGAGAAGTTAACTTCTCTGACGACAAAGTTACGGATTGTTCTAGATGCCAGTAGTAAGAAAGGCGGCGAGCTCAGTCTTAATGACTGCCTCGAAGCTGGTCCGTCTATGCTAGTAGATCTCTTCGACATTCTCATCCGTTCTCGGATGCCAGACTACCTGGTGGTGGCTGATATTGAAAAAGCCTTCCATCAGGTACGTATGGTTCCCGAGGATCGAGACTGTACGCGTTTCCTTTGGTTTAAAGGATACCGCGAAGCCTCCGGTCCGTAGTAACATTGCCGAATACCGATTCACACGCATTCCATTCGGAATGACGTCCTCTCCGTTTCTCCTCGCAGCCACGATTAATCATTTCTTAAGTGATATGAAGAATCCGATCGCGGAGAGAATCAGAGAGAATATCTATGTCGATAATGTAATGCTTACCACGAACAACCGCGAGGAAATTCAGTCTCTTCGTATAGACTCGAAAGAAGCATTCAATCAAATGAACATGCGGCTCAGAGAGTATATCACGAATTGTCCAGGAGAAATGGAGAAATTCCCTAAGGATGAGATTTCTAGCGAGACCACGATCAAATTACTCGGGTATCTCTGGGATACTGTAAATGATACATATACCATCAAGTTAGCGCAGCTACTGGAGACACACCCGACCAAACGTCAGGTGGCTTCACGTATGGCTGAGACCTTCGATCCTCTTGGTAATCTTGCTCCTCTCTTTGTCTCGTTCAAACTATTGATGCGTGACTTATGGGTCGACGGTATCGACTGGAAACACCGCATTCCGAAATCCCTTCTACCGCGTTGGAACGCTATTAGGAAGCAGTTTTCTGAGTTATCAATTACGATTCCTCGTTTATTGCGACCGCGTGGTGGTTACAAGAACGTTCAACTTCTTGTATTTTCGGATGCTTCCAAAGATACGTACGCCTGTGCAGTCTACATTATGTATGAATACGATGATCGAGAACCAGAGATTGGGCTACTTACCGCGAAATCGAAAATCAAGCCATCGTCTAGTAAGACTCTGACAATTCCGCGTCTCGAATTACTCGCGATCGAAATTGGCACGAGGATTGCTATGTCTGTAGTTAAAGCGATGACTTCTGAGCATCCGTGCTCCGTCAGATTCTTCTCTGATGCGATGGTCGCTTTGTACTGGGTACTCCGAAATGAGCAAAGAAATGTTGGGTTAGTAACCGCGTGAAAGGTATTCATGAGGTGTGCGATAGTCTCAAATCTCTTGAGATTCCGAACACATTTCATCATTGCCCCACCGATCTCAATCCAGCAGACATTGCTACGAGAGGAATGGGAAGTGAAGAATTGAAGAATTGTACTCTTTGGTTCCACGGTCCAGGCTTTCTCAAGGAAGACCCGAGCAAGTGGCCTTGTCGCCTCGAAGGCAATATTACTTGCCCTTCGGACTTTCGCGAACTTATTTCTTCGGAAATAATAGCGACAAAGAAGAACACTGATTCCACGGACTCTACTGAGCAATCAGTAGGTCAGTCAGAATTTGACGCCCTGACTGACGCCCTCAAGGGCATGTGTATGGTGACACAGCGTAAAGATCAGTACGTCTCGTTCGTGCCGTATGAGCGAAGCAACTCCTTATCCCGCGTCGTATCTTACACTCATTCCACGCTGAATTGCTTATTGAAGTTATTCAAGCGACATGAGTGGAAGAGTCCGATAATGCAGGAGTTCGTCAAGTCCAAGTCTATTCCGGACACATCTTTGATGGGTCTTAAGGGAAGAGCCATTGCTCGGAGACTTGTATTCATCGAACATTATAAGGAAGCAGCTAGCCAAGGGCAGGAATTTCCGTCAAAGTTGTTACCGGTGGAAGGATCTGATGGTATCGTAAGAACCCATCGGAGAGTGCCATCGCCAGTATTGGCTAGTGATGCGTATAAGCGGATTCTTGTCCACAAGAAACATCGCTTAGCGAGACTAGTCGTCGAAGAGACGCACTTGAAAAATGTGCATCTTCCCGCGACTTACCTCGTAACAGCACTCCGGACACGATACTGGATCTTGACGGATAAGCAACTTGCAGACTCCGTTTGTCGCAGTTGCGTTCCCTGTCAGAAGGTCAACAATAAACCGTTTGCGTATCCATTTGCTCGTAGAATACCGCGTTTCCGTACTACTCCTTCCGTTCCGTTCCAGCATGTTGGTCTCGATTACATGGGTCCTCTGAGTTATCGTCTCGATGACGGCACCAGTCTAGGCAAGGCATACGTCCTTGTCTATACGTGTCTCGTCACTCGGGCAACTCATCTTGAGTTGATTCCTGATGGAACCGCGGAAACGTATGTACAAGGATTAAAAAACGTGTTTTCTCGCAGAGGGATTCCTCATTCCATTTATTCAGATAACGCCCGTACATTACTCTCGGATCTAAGATTATTTCGGATGATCTAAAAAGGTACGTACCTAGTACGTCCTTTACCAATTTTCTTGCTACCTATGATATCAATTTCCATTACATCACTCCGTTAGCACCGTGGCAGGGTGGAATTTATGAACGTGTAGTTGGTATTGTGAAACATCAAATGCGGAAAGAAATTGGAAAGACCACGAAATCATTTTTTTCTTTGAACCACGTGATTGTACGAGTTGAGTCTATGATCAACAGCCGACCTCTGACGCCCAACCCGCGAGATATCAATGACTTACCTGCACTCCGTCCGATGGACTTCATTCTTCCGACCGTTCTGATCGACCTTCCATCGGAACGCGACGGACTGAAGTCTAACGAACAGTTTGATCCTACCCGGAATACCTCGGTTACTGAACGGAGAACCCTCGATCACCTCGCAGGGCTCGACGAAGTAATAGAGCGTTTATGGGACGTTTGGTCCAGTGCATATCTAGCATATCTCCGGGAAAATGCACATCCCGAGAAACGTACATCCTTGTTGAAACCGCGTGTCGGTCAACTAGTGCTCATCTACACTGACAAATCACCGCGTCACAATTGGCCTCTTGGAGTTATTGATTCGTTGAAATACAGTAAAGACGGCTCAGTCCGTACTGCTACTGTTCGATGCAGGGATAAATTCTATGAGCGTGCAGTAAATCAGTTGATCCCACTTGAAGTCAATCCAGTGGATGACCCACCAGCTTCCGAGCAGGTGGAGAGTGATCAACAATTTCTTGTTCCGCCAGATTCCCCGAACATCGCAACGTTTCCGGTATACTCTCAGATTCCCAATACCCCAACCTCGAAGAACAAAGGAATTCGGAATAAAGATCAGAAAGTTCACCGCGGCGGAGAGGAGTTGATTAATGCAGGCCCTAAAGTTTTGAAGAGCCCGGACTTGGATGCTTGTCGTTCTGGCGCACCCAAGGACAGGAACTTCACTACCGCGGACAAATCAGGACACACCTCGGATAAGGATGCTACCGCCTTGGAGTCATCCAGGAGAGGAGTTGGACTAAAGTCTTGTTGTTTCGATCCAACGATCGACTCAACGGACAATGGTTCGGACATGGTTGCTAGTCGTTCAGGCGCAACCAGAGGAGGAGTAGAGTGTGCGACTCCGGTCCCAGATGTTTGTCGTTCAGACACATCTGGAAAAGGAGTCAGCCGCGCCGCTCCGAATCTGGATGCTGGTTGTTCAGGCACATCCACGAAAGAATTTAATCAGTTCGCTCCGAATCTTGGGATCCGTCAGTCGAGCTCAACCAGGAGAGGAGTTGGACTAAAGTCATGTTGTTTCGATCCGACGATCGATTCATCTGACACTGGTTCGGACATGGATGCTAGTTGTTCAGACGCAGCCAGAAGAAGGATGAAGTGTACGATTCCGGCCCCAGACGTTTGTCGTTCAGGCACATCTGGAAAAGGTTTCAACCGCGTTGCCCCGAATCTGGATGCTAGTTGTTCAGGCGCATCCACGAAAGAATCCAGTCAGTTCGCTCCGCATCTGAGTAGCCGTCGGTCGAAGTCACACAGGAGGAGAATTGGACTAAAGTCTTATTGTTTCGATCCAACGATCGATACATCTGGCACTAGTTCGGAAGTGGTTGCTAGTCGATCTGGCACAACCACGGAAGATACTAAACAGTCCGATCCGACTCTTGGAGCTAGTCGTTCAGGCGCATTCAAGTACAAGGATGACCAGAAGTCATCAGGTTCCGAGTACTCTCAAAACGTCAAGAGACCTCGTACCGTTGACGACTGGGCGAAAATCCGATTGCCCATTCACCGCGTCCGGCCTTATCAACCTCGTAAAGCGAAAGCCAAGCTTGCACGTTATGTTCTCATAACTCAAGCCGCCGAGCCTCAGACCCCCCGGAGTGTTGACAGTTGCCAGGTCCCCGATCAGGCCTCTGTCCCACTCCAAACTAAAATGCATTAATTGATTGGATAAATTATTCTAATTTATTCAATTATGTTTATGTATTTTACTTTCTGTTATTAATTCCCTTTTTTCCTTGTTTTTCACTATTAATGTAATAAGAATTTATTCCTTTTTTACAGTTCAAATCGCCGCCAACTACGATGTCTGCGTCTCTACTACAATTCAAGGCGCATGCCGTTTCCACCACGATGAACTCCCACCACGACACACGGGAAACGACTGCCACAGTAGCTGACCGACATCCTAGCTGGCCTATAATTAATTACCCCTTTTAGAGTTGTTGTTTTTACCACGAGAGAAGTGGGTTTTTACCGCGAATCCTTTTAGGAAGCGCTGGTATGAACTCGCTGAGAGCTCTTAGTAAGAAACCGCGAGAATTCTCTACAGAGAATTCCACCGCAGTAGCTTTCTAATCAGTTACCTCGTTCCCCCATTATCTCTGTGCTTTGATGTAAGAGCTCGATCAGTTAAAGGTTTTAATGCCGACACCTCGTGTCATGCTTTTCCCTTAATAAACTGGTTGTTGAATAAACCGCGTAACAGTACATCGGGTCCTGCCTTCCACTGAACCACCTGAATTAGCAGGAAACCACCGAGACGTGTGACACCCTCGACGGCTAATAACCGGCGGCCTTCTATCCTTAGAAGGGGTGGCCACATTTGGTGCATCAGACCGTGTTTCCGGTCTCGCGTAGGCGAAAAAATCAATTTATTGATTTTTTCTCCGACGCGAGCGAACTAGTCGGTTGCTCATCGGTTCTCAAAAAATCCTCGGATTTTTTGGGCCCAAAAAATCGTTAATTCGATTTTATGTACATTTTCGTTCGTTTTTTCTTGAGAAAATGGCGTGAATGGGTCGAAAACTGGGTTCTCCGCTCTTTTTTCGTAATTTTCGTCGCTTCTCGATTTGAATTTCGCGCCAATGTGGCAGCGTCCTTTAAATCGGGAGCAAGCGCGCTCTAATGAGAAGGACCTTTTTAGGCCCGAATTATTACCTCGGGCGGCGAAAAACAATCATTCTGTTCACTTTTCGGAGCGATTTCGTCCGATTTCTCGTGATTTTTCGCGGAAAATCAGATGGAACCCGCACGAAAAGGCGTTTTTCGACCGCGAATATCCGATTCATCGGATTTTACCGCGAAAAATCGTTCTTTTTTCTCGAAAAATTCCTCTGGTTCGAGAATTCGAAATTTTTTCGAAAATTTCTCGAGTGCTCGCCATTTTTTGGGATTTTTCGGCAAAATAGAATGATTTACATACCGAAAATCGCTATTTCTTTCAGCGAAATGGGTAAAAAGCTCGAATTTTGAAGTTTTTTCAAAAATTTCGAAATTTTTTGAGATTTTTATCATTTTTTCGCGAAGAAATATGGACCGCGGTGTAGATTCGGATTCAGTATGGCTTCTGGATGCGTTCGTGTCGCATCTTTCCTCGTTTCGCTTCAGATTTTGGACATTTTCGGACTTTCGAAATATTTCGAAAATTTTCGAAAATGCCAAAATCGATCGAAGCAGGAAAAAATCGATACGATCTAATTCTGAGAAGCAATGCTTTGAGTCTGAAATGTCTCTAGTGGAAATCCACGCCAATTCGGAGCTCTGTAGTTTCGAAACCGCGAGGAATTCCTAAAAAAAGCGGGGGCCCTTGGTAGCGCTGGCGCGGTCGGTTTTTCGGTATTTTTTCTTCGGAAAAGATTCCTAAAAAATCGATAGAGCTGACGCTGCCTTGGGTCGGTGATCAGCTCGAAGTGCGGAGTCGGGGAAGCGGGGATTATATCCTCGCGGCTCGGATTTTGCGCTTCTTGAGTGATTACAGGCGTGCCCCCTTGGGTGAAGCCTCGCATGTCGAGTAGTTGTGGGTGTGCTCACGAGTACGGGCTAGCGGTTGCTCTTCGGAGCGACTGGGGCTCGCGAAGCTCTGTGTCAGTCCCTTAGTCTCCCCATGTGACCACCGGCACCTTCGGGTACTAACGGTCAGCCAGGAGACGGGGAAAGTCATATCTTCGCGAGAACAACTGTTCAGGTAGGGGTAAGCCGTCCCAGGCTGCATAGCCGGGGCCATGTGCTCAGAACAGTACTAGCAAGTGATCGTGAAACACTTTAGGAGTTGACGCTCTCTCCTCGTCGGTTGTTCTCGTGGTTTTCGCAGCAATGCTTGAGAATCGCTTGAGAGTAACCGGCAGTCGTTTGAGGATTGAGAGCACGACTTTACCACAATTATGTCCGACATGCTTGAGGGCTTCGTGTGTTGTAAGACGCTAGTGGGTAGCGCGTAGATTCTTGGTGGTAGCATTTGCGATCGCTGCCGGAGCCAGAAGAAGTCGATTTATCGATTTTCTTTCCGCTCCCGTAGCGAGCGCAATATGGAGAGATGAGTGATGGAGGTGCTGGGTCCCCGCAGTCCGCTCTTTCGCTTTGCGAAGGCGTCGGATTTTCGCGGATCCGCTAATCAATCAGTGCGTTCTTCTGGTGTTACTTATTGAGAATTTACCGCGCTTTCAGAGTATTTTAGGAATAGGGATCGTAATCGATCGATAGTTCCGAGGGTCCGTAGTTTTCGTTCTGAAACTGGTTGAGTTCCGGCTGAGGCCCTGATCTCGAAAGCAGTCTGCAATTTGTCAGTCACACTGCGAGTAGAGTTTCTCGGCGATCGAGCAGTTGGAAAACACGTGTTTCGGGGCGAGAGTTGGGGATATTTC
Source organism: Caenorhabditis remanei (assembly GCF_010183535.1). NCBI lineage: Eukaryota > Metazoa > Nematoda > Chromadorea > Rhabditida > Rhabditidae > Caenorhabditis > Caenorhabditis remanei. The sequence goes on from NW_026526068.1 coordinate 11,436, forward strand.
GGAATTGTATGATCATTTTGAACTCTTGAACTCAAATACTCACCGCGATCGCAGATACACGTTGTAATTTCACGCTGTCTTCTGTAATGAAATGCTCTGCGTTCTGGGCTAATCGCTCATTCTCTTTGATCGTTGCATAACGTAATAGGAGGATGAACGAGGAGTTTTGACCGCGAGCACATTTGGTGTGAGTTGCTCCATAATTTGAGAGATTGGAAGGTTCTCCGGTACTCGAATATTGTATCGATTTTTTCGATGGTATTTGAGTCCGCGATTAGAGCTGACCTCGTATCTCTCGGAGAATGTGAGAAACGAAGCATCGAGTGGGCGCATTCCACCTGGAACTGCACCTTTCGGAGCAGAAGACTGAGTTCGAGAGCTGGAGACTATTCTTTAGCGCTCGGGCGACAGGACATATTCAGTAGCGTTTATGACGTGAGCTGAAAGAGTCCACCCGGTTATTCCGACATTCCGGTAACATCCCCGGAGGTATGGCTACTGCTGTCTTACCTTTGGCGATTAACTCCCGAATTAATCGGAGCAGTCGGCTGTGTTGTTTCAGATTGTATGTTTTGTATTCATTTTTTGTATACAGGTTTCAGAGTACCGCGTGAGGAGGATGTCTTGCAGGCATCCTCTGGCCCCCCGGAGCGTGAGTAACCGCGTAACGGGAGGAGTCTAACATCGGAGTAGATACGGTGAGTCTAGTGATTCGGTGTTTCAGTAGCTTCATTCGAGGATTCTACTTCACGTGTGAAGGAGGATACTCGAGTAGAGAGTGCACTCGCATTCTCTGGCCCCCCGGAGCAATGGTATTCTTTGGAATCCCGTTGCTCCAGAGGACCAATACAGCAACTGGAATGGTCGAAACTCGATGAATCTCTTTGTCTACTCTTGTGTTATCATTCGGTACCGCGAGACTATCTTTATGAAATTTATAATCTGATTCAATATAGAACTCTGAGTATCTAATAACGACTTTGAGTGATTGAGTTGAGGAGATAGCGGGTCTATAAGAAGTTTCGGCTTACGAGATATCTCAGAACCCCGTGGTCGCTTCTGTTCGTGAATTCTTGGGAGCATTCTCCGTAGAAACTCGTTTCTATCAGCGCTGTCTTTCTCACCGCGGATTCGTATCGTTATTCCGTCACGTCGCGTGGCTTTTGTGTACTGCTTTTTATTCACATTAGTGACGAGAGTAACGAAAGAAACCGGAGTGAGATTTACCGCGAAGCTTGAATTCAGACTCGATTACTCCAATTCCGTTTAGAGAAAGAGCATAAACTACGCGGTGCAGTTGTTTTCTTCGTTGTGTTGGCAGTTGAGAGAGATCTTCGTGAGTAATTTCCGAGATGGGTATAGATCTGGCGAAGGGGGTGTCCGAAAGGACGCGTTTAGTAGTCATTGAGCATATCAGAAGGGTGAGGTTTTTGAGCTTCTTCGCTTCGTGACATCGACGAAATTATTCACGGAACTCTCAATTCTCTTAGAGATCCCGGAGGAATTCGAAAGTTCTGAATTTAGTACGTAGATCACACAAGACACGGAGTTTACAATTCATCGCAAGATCCGCCATGATCTTGAAGCCTCTAGTAAGTTTAGAGTATGGTGGCTTCGGCTACTGTACCTCTGCTTTTTCGCTTAGCTTTAGAATGGTTAAGTTTGGGTTGCGCCGAACTTTTCTCGTGTGGCTCTGATAGAAGTGAATCTGAGAAGGTGACTCCTTCGAAAGAATCGTTCTATTAATCTTCCAACATTCTGACCTTCGCGTTTTCGAATTCGCAGTATTTTTCTCTTTTTTGAATCTTGTAGAGTCTGCCGTGCACGTTGTCGTTGTTGTTAGAACTCGTTTTCCTTCGAGATTCGCTGATCTAACCCTTGTTTTTTAAGTGACCTCGACGGAAACGATGGCTAACCACGGCGAGTCTTCTCGAAACTTTAGAATCGTGACAGCGCACCACGTTCACAGTAAGGCTATCCAGGATTCTAGGAGAGAAAATGCAGATGATGGTGTTTTAGATTTTGTCAGAACTGCTGATGGAATTCGTAGTTCACGCCCAGTCACTCGTACGGTGGAGGCCACGGTCGACAGTCTTCTCGAGTCCATCGATAAGACTACGTTGATCAGTGACCGACTCAACGACTTCATGAAGGATAACTCCATGGAAAAGATCGAGAACCGCGTCACTCAGAAAGTCCTTGAGCAGTTGAGACAAGAAGAAAGAAAAACCACGTGCGCTATGAAGGAGCTGCGCATCTTGCGTGCCCGAATTGAGTCGCAAAAGGTAACTATTTTTGTCTAAATATCCCAACGTCAACCCTCGTTGTTGCAGAAATTTGCGAACTTCTACGAGAAGATCTCTATTGGCATCCAGAAGGGAGAGATTAGCACCGCGGAAGTCGATACTTGTATCGATTTATTCGAAGCCATGTTAACCGGGGAAACAGATTTGGATTCTTCGAGAGATACGGAAGAAGCTTCGGACGGCGAGCCAGGCTTCCCGTACGAAGTTTCGGCCGCATCACTCGAAGAGCCGGATGTTAGACCACGCGATAGAGCCCAGCCAGAAGCAATTCTCGGCTATGAGCTCAATTACAAGGGATAACATACGAATCCTCTCCTGCCTTTCCTACCACGGCTTCTACCGCGTCTTACCTTTCCTTTTCTAAGCCTCTGATCTACACCTCGCTACAACGACATCACTTCACCGGACTGAAATCTAGGACCATCTTCTATCCGCTAAATTTTGTTGTTTTTGTTTACTCTTTGTTAAATATGTTCCGATATAATGAGCCTGTTACCGCGAACTAGTGTTTTTTGTGGTGTACATATTTTCTTATGGTTTAACTGGTACCCGCCAGACATACTTAAATTTTTCGGATTTTAGATGTTTTAGATTTCTCCAATGTCCGGACGTACGAGTCAAATGAGTTCGAATCCACTAGAATATGTTGCTCCTGGAATATGTTAGTCGACTGCAGATTGAATTGGTCAGTGTTAGTCATGAATTCTTCTCGAAAGAGCAGGGTCCTGGGTCTCACGGACATCTTCAATATGTGACCGCGACGAATCTGTGATTAATGTCAGTGCGAGTAAGTCTATGATTAGTTCAGCACGTCAGGAATCCCTTTTTTGTAATTCAGTTCTGGAGATCTCGCCATCCTTGATGTCGAATGAGCACAGCTTCAAGTGTGGGACCACGAATTCTACGACTATGACCACGGTGTGAAGAGTGGATTGTTCGCGCAGCAGTTCAGGAAACTCGGCAATAGAGTGAGTTCTTTTGCCAGCCTCTAAGAGTCCCCGGACTTTAATTTGTTGTATTTTGTGGATTCCGCGACAAATTGGTTCATAATGTGAACGTATGACCGAATTTTCATAAGAAAAAGAAAGCTCGTATTTTTGATCTATTTTGTCTAATTTGTTGCTGAATTCACGAAGTACGACAGCTACCTACTAATGTTCATTTGGTTATATAGTCATTTCGGTGGATGAATTATAAATATCGAGAGTTGGGAAGGAAGCGCACTTCATTCTAAACTCTTCACGAGCCAGCAGGCAGCTGATGCTTTATGCATGTTACTAGATACAATCTCGGTGTAGTCGTTTTTAATGAGCTAGCTCATTACGCACCTGAGGTCGATCAAGTTCCTCGTCGATTGCATGGTTTAGATCCAAAGAGATGAAGTTTTAGTCAAGTCGTTAACCATGAGTCCCGTTTTTGGACCGGGAATCGTGGTTAGCGAGAATAGTAGATAGGTAGCGCCCCCGTGACGTCTTTCAGTTATGGTGAAAAGTGTTTCATTTTTTCAGGTATAGCTGCCGATGCTCCAGCGACTCGTCATCGCTCGGGACGAGTTCATTTTGGGATTCGTCGAAAGATGTCACAAATCGTTGTTCCTTTGTTAAATTTGATATGAATTATGACCGCGAAATGTTTTATTATGTGTTCAGTAATCTTGAAGTTGTCTATAACAAATTCTGTATTTCTGTTCTGCTCGCTTTACATGAGAAGACATTTCCCGGTAATATTCATTTCAGATTCCGATGCTTCTACAGTATCCGTGTAACCGCGTTCGAACTATGGAAGATGATACTCAGGATCCTCAGAATGGAACCGAAATTCTAGCTCTTCAGAGTAATAATTTTAAGAGTGTCTACCTGTGGATAATGTTATCTTCTTTCAGTGGTTCGAACCCTTGATCAAACGAATCGTATTCTGAGGGAACTGTTGGCTAGTACCCATGACATCGAGCAGAGAGTCTCTCTTGTGCCGCGTCTGGTTGATCGAGTAACACTTCTGTCCAACGAACTGCGAGAGTTTGAAACCGCGTCAACACGGGTTAGCTTGAAGTAGCTAACAAATCATCGTCATCTCGACAGACGTTGTCAACCACGAGAAAAACGATACACCGAATGGTTAGTTCATTCCCACTGTTCGCTTGTACGCTATTCTTACTCTTTTTTCAGTCAACCAATCGGTCATTCCGCAATGTTCGCCAGTGATTCCTTCGGAGTTGACTACGAACAAAGGCGAATCGAACGATGGGGACAAGCCGAAGGACACAATCCTTCCGACGAAGACATCTCATGTCGACATGGACAGCCCATTATCGCGTCCTACCTCGGGGCCGATAGCAATGGAGCCAGGATTGTTTACCTCCACTTCGAGCATGTCCGACATGGAAAGAGTCCACAATACGGCGGACAGCGAACTGTTGAAGAAAATCTTGATTAATCAAAATTTTATCATGGAAGAGATCCCGGAGATGAAGGCAAATTTCGTTCACCGCGAGGATATCCCAACATTCGTTAGCCACACGGATTTTGATAAAATTGTACGAAATACGACGGATCTCATCGATTCCCCTTGCTCGCGAGAGGAGTGGCTCGATTTAGTAAAGCTGGTTCAACCCCTTTCGTCTCTTGGCGGCTCCGCTGAAACGGTCGGAGGAGCAATTTCAACGCTTCGTGAACTCCTTCTAAATCAACGCCGCCTCTCAAAAGTCGTCTCACAACTGCAAAAGGATGTTGAGAAAAAGAACGAGATCTTCAGTGCAAACATGTCCAAATTCGACACAACTTCTAACGAGATCAAAGTGTTATACACCTCTCTCAGAGCTTATATAGCCATGAAAGTCTCAGAATTGGAGAAGGAGAGCCGATTGAAGAGTTTGGTAGCTCAATTGGATAAGGTTTCACGTACCCAATCTGAGCTCAACTCGACTCTTGGAACGCGAGTCTTGAACGATGATCAAGACGACCGCGTCTACAATGAGACAATCGGTTCCATCGAAGGAATTGAGAGAAGCGTTAGGCAACTAGAGAAGGAGCAACACCGCGATAGAGAGAACTTGCGAATCGAAAACATGCGTCGCCAAGTATGTTCAAATTTTTCAAAACCACGAGTATATTCTTTGTGTTCAGAAAGCGCTAACCTGCTTGTTCTGCTCAGGAGACCACTTTTCGCATCAATGTCACAAGTATCAAACCCCGGACTCGCGAGCGGAGTCGTTCCGTATTCAGAATCGTTGCTCGAAATGCGCGAGAATTGGATGCAAGGGACTGATAGGAGAATGTCGTTTATACGACCGTCTGTGCCATCAATGTTCTCAGCTTCCAAAGGAGCAGCGCCTGCATCACCAGGAACTATGCCCGAGGACTGGACACAAGAAGCTTCGTGCTTCCGAATCCCAGAACCGCGTAGTTCCTGACTTGACGGCAGCGCCCACCGCACAATCACCAGCAGCTAGAGAGTCTGGAGCCGGAACATCAGCTCAGAGAACCAAGGATGATCACTCTGGTGTCAACGAAGAGCCAAAGGAACTCCAAAGAGCTCGCAAGAGAACGTCTACCGCGTCTTCGTCTCACGAGCAAGAATCTGGTCCGGCCAAAAAGCATCGACGCAGAGGTCGCCGTGGGGGAAACAAGAAGATCACCGCGCCCCAATCCGGAAAGATGGATGAAGATCAATCCACCACGGATTAATTGTTTCGTATCCTGTCACATTCTTTGTTTTAATTTATTACCTTCTGTAATAATACCTGTTGAGTTTCGAAATTAGTTAATAAGTGCTGGTGTCTTGAGTGTCAACTCATAATTATCTTGTCTTCTTCCGTTTCAGATTTGGGCTGCGTGAGCATCTTCTGGTTTAGGATTCAGATCCCTTTCAGATTCTAAAAATCTCCTTCTTTCGACAAATTCCCTTTCTATTTTCGAAATTCCTTATTGGAGATTTAGTCTCAGAACAATTTTGGCCAGTTGGCGTTACAAAAACCTGAACTTTCTGAAGTCCAAACACATACTGAATATGGCTAACCAAGGGTCTAGTGCTGACGTATCACGATACCGAGCTTTCCCTTCTTCTGTTTTTACGAATAGAACGAGAAACTTCATACTCTTATTGATCCTCGGATCAATTGAGGCTAAAAGGAACATCATCCGTCTCTATGACTTCGAGTCTGAGTTAAATGATAATGGTTTTCATACCGCGCACTAGATTGAGATCTTGTAAGAATTTTTACATAAGTTCAGTTTGGTGTTATGGGTAGAAGTTAGCAGGCAGCTAACACCGCGTCACGATCCATACGCTTACGAGCAAGTGAAGCAATGAGCTTCACTATTTGAGAAAGCCCGATGAAGCATTGATTGCGCATTGAGTTAGTATTAAAACTGGAACGCGAGCATTGGATCAATTGATCGAACCGATTGGTAACTGTTCAATGCATCGAAAGATCGCGAAACTCTCCCCGTCCAATTGACACATTCAATTGGTAAAACATCTAAACCTGTAGTCGGAGCTATGATGCCTAGGTGGCTCCTAGAGTTAAGCCGAGACTCAGGGTAATACGGTTCGGTAATTCGCGGTGAATTTTAAAAACCCGATCCATTCCTTCGGGATAAAACCTCGATATATCCGAATCCATTATGCTAATGCTGCTAGAGGAGGAACAATCGAAACATCCGGAACCATGATGCTAATGCTGCTAGTGAAGGATGCCAGGAAATAGGATGAATTGTGATTCAGACCGACCGCGAGAGAGCATTTGGTGCGTCAGAAAGTTGTTTCCGACGGTCGGGGTAATTCATTGATGTAGTAGTCGAGGCGGAAGCTGGGCGACTCCTTCCCACGGGGATACATTATTGTTGTGAATAGATTAGTCACGGATTTGATAACCCATAATTTGAAGCTCAGCTCGGATTGCTTGAACCATCTAGTGCTTAAGTTAACTCTTCAGCACATTTGGTACTCAACCATTCGTCTGGAGCTCATTGGACTCGAATAAGTCACTAGTCGCTGAAAATTCACTGAACTTGATTCACAAGTGTCTAATAACACCGCGTTCATTCCTATACGTCTTTCCAGACGGCCTTGATGATGCCTAATGCTACTTGGCTGAAATCGAAGTGCCAAGATTACCGAGACCTCGAGTCTCAAAACGTTCATCAATGCATTCCTCGCGATAAGGTAAAGCGTTCATGGATGGCGGTCTGACTGTTTTGCTATGATCCGTCAGAGGAATATCTCGATTATTCCAAGACGTAGATCGAGGAAAACACGACGATGGCAAAGGTGCTCCACACCTCCTTGAGTCGTGATGATCACCATTTGGTACATCAATAGGTGAAACCTCAGTTCCTTCTAATGCTACTTGATCGAACTGCAGCGTGTTACAACTCAAGGGTCAGTCTCTCTCAAAAGGAGTATCTCCTTTTACTTCATGCATCGATGATGTCTCCAGTAGGAGAAACGTCCATGTGTGGTCGTTTGATTCTAAGATGTTTTCACCGGTAGAAATACCAACGAAGACTATTCACTTTGGATTATAGCGACACAACGAGAATTCACGTTATTAGAGCGTGAACTACCTCGTTTCAATACGTCTCGGAAGAGCGTAACAGTTTCTCACGCGTTCTAATAAACTTGTCCACGTGGCTACGCGGCTAGAGTAAGCTCGTTTCGGAGAATAGTGTTCAGTACGTGTTTTTACACTTCTAGCGAACGATCTTGATCTCGCGCACCGCCCTTATTTTTTGGTTGGATGAGTTTAAAATCGGTGTTAATCTGTGTCTATTTTTAGCAATGCAACGTCATAATCCGAATCCTCTGTGTCCTTCTCAAGCGATGGCGGATGTGTTGGCAGTCCCGTTGGATATTTTGGAGAAACCAGCGGAGCTGGCTCGGTATTCCGAACGTCTTCCTATTTTGGATGAATTCGACCTCGATCATCTGCAAGACCCGCGTTTGTCAGGTAACCTCTTATGGTTTCTGCGAACCGGAGATCTTCCTCATCCGGAACTTCTATTCAAAGAAGCTTCCGCGAGAGAGCCATACCTGCTCGATGATCCAAGGTTGAAGTCGTGGGTGATTTCGATGATGCGAGGCTGTTACTCGAACGTCTTAAACACCGCGAAAGCGTTCGCTTCTACCCGATGCTCAGCTTGCGGCTCCTCCTTCTTTGGAATCGCGCTCGAAGACCATTCAGAAGATCGCTGCGGATTCGTAAGATTTCTACCGCGTCAACATTGGCTCGAATTCTGCGTAGCAAATTCGTATTCATTTTGTGGGTACTGTAATTCTCGTTCTACGAGTCACACACGCTGCCCCTCCATGAGGCCATGCAAGAGTTGCAGACAGACTGTCGGTCACCAACACTTCCACGGAGTGTGTGATCTGAATCTGTCTCCTCGTCAATTCAAAGACCGCGTGAAGAAATTACGAATCCGCAGAGGTCGTCGTATTAGATGGCTCGTCGACCGCGGCCTCCTCGCCTTCCCTCTCCCAAATGACTTCATTCCATCAGTTATTCAATCCCAAGTGAATCGAATTCTTAGAGAAGGTCAATTGATTAGAGGCACCGGCCCGCTTCTTCATCCAGAAGCCGACGGATTAGACTGGATTCCGCCTTATGTCTATCGCTGGAGACAGTTCCCTGGATTAGTGAACCGTGAACTTGACCATGACAAACAACTCCGTCATCAAGACTTCTTTGATCACGAAGCCGAATGGTTTATGATCTTGGAAAACCGCGCTCGTGAAATGTACCACGAAATTCGTCAAGGTGACCGCGTTCCGTTTATCATGAAGCATGCGTTCCTGATCAGAGCACCGCGTTTCCCAATTGATATTTATTCGCCCGGAAATGAGCCAGTGAGTAGAGGATTGACGGAGCATTAGCTAAAAATTCACATTATTTGATTACAGGCAGATGAAGTATTGGCAATCGAACCACCGATTGAGGTTCCGTTGGAACAAGACAATCGAGAGGTACGATATTATGACTGTGACGTACTAAAAGATAATCGTTTAGGAGAGAGAGCTTCAAGGCCAAGTTTCGCCAGCTGGATCAACAAGATCAAGTCCGAGATCCTCCCCGAGACGTGACTCGGTTAGTACAAATAATCAAAGTTCAAGTATTCTATTATAAATTCTAGGAGACTTCTTCTGAGTACTCGGAAGTTGACCACGACATTGTTGATAGATATGTCGTAAATGCTCATAATAATCCTCCGGTGAACAACGATCCCTTCCTCACCGAATCGATCCTTCAAGTCCGTCCAGAAGGAGCTCTGCTAGACCGCATCCGCGAGCACATGCACCGCTACGATGTCATCGAGTACGATGCGATTTGGACGTTGGAGGATGGATCTGAAACCGCAGATTGGGAATCGCACAGAGAAGAAACATTGAGATCCCTCATCCTACCGGAGATCCGCTATACTGTGAGAAACAAACCGGGTGACAAATTTTCGTTTGGAGTCGCTAAACCAGTCATCGAGGCTCTTTCTACCTTGACCGCGCCTGAGTCTCGTGACGCCCTATTAGGACGAATCGAGACGTGGCAGTTGGTCATGACAGGTGGCTGGGATAGCACGCCTATCACGGAAAGTGTCACCACGAATATGCTCCTCACGTATTACGCGCATCTGGTAGATCTTGGGGCAGCTCTTGTCGGCTCACCGCGTTCCTTTACCTGTCTGGTCACAACCACGTTCGGGTTCCCGTACAACAATGTCTGTTTGTTGATTCCTTCGTATCATATTTTCCGCATTCCTGCGGTGGTGGAAGCTGTTCGTAGATGGATGCGTGCTCCGGCTCTGTCCTTTGCAGTCCAGAATGCACCGCGTGACCAATTCCCGTATAATGTGGAATGGAGAGCTCCGGTTCAGGATGGCGCAGAAGAGGAGGCGGATCCCGAAGGCGAACGCGAAATCGCTCGTGTTATCTACACGCTCGACGTCGCTCGCATCGGAACTCATTTTCGAGAGAATCTGCCGACCCTGGACATCATTGATATTTTATTGTCTAATGAATGCCCCGGGCCGAAGAACCTCGTTATTCGACGCATCCGAACGATTCAAGACACCATCACCGCGGCTAATGAAGAAACTGAATCTCTCGATAATTACACGGCTGAAGACCTCGATGCTTATTGTGCGTTTTGGACCGCGATTCTCCACGCTCTCCGCGTGTTTGTAGAGTCCGGTGCATCCACGTCAGCTCGGTTGTCAGAGTGTACTATGGAGTTGATTCATGGAGGAGAAACCGCGTTCGAGTTGGCCTTTCCTACGATGCGTGCCTTCCACTCGGAAACGCTCGGTTGGTGGTTAATATGGGTGGAGAAAACTCTTGGTCCGCAGCTTAAGCGCGTATCAGGCCTCCAGTGCTCGTGCACCTTCCACGAACGTCAACCACGCAATCAGGAAGACCAACCAGAACAAGACTGACATTGTTTTGCGTATCTCGTCACAACTATCCACCACGTCTCCTACTAGAATTGAATACTTCTCTTTATTATTGTGCCACATCGGCCGTCTCCGAATTTTCTCCGTCACCGCGTATCCAAGCTTTGTTTAAATAAATAGAAATTGAATATTGGCGTGTTGAGAGTCGGAGCCACAAGTTTCAGGTAATCAAATAGACATCTGGGAAAACTCGGAATATCAAGTATGTAGAATTCAGAAGGCCTGAACAACCGGCTGTATTGCTAGCATTTGGTATTCCTAGTGGTCCTCAAGTAGCTAGAATAATTCAGTGCCGTTCCGTTGAGTCTTACTCCATAGTCGGCACTAAGTTCTAGCTATCAGGATGATTCACAATTAACAACCATCCTTAAAAACAAGATGGTCCTATTTTAGACAGAAAAATCATCTAATCAATACTTTCTAGATTACAAGTTTACGCGTAGAAACAAAAGCCTTTCTCTGAGGTCGAGCCTTTCGAAAGGGGTAAAATGTTATGTCAGATACTCTGAAAATGGAGTAGAAAATGGGCTCGAGCGATCGTTCGAGCTGTCTGGAGCAAGATCGTTCTGTTTTCTAGCGTGTTAAGTCGATGAAGTTCCACATGAGGATATCTTACGAGTTTTCTAGAGATCTTTGAATACTTCGGTAATGGGTTGGTCGATTCCCTCCATTATATCCAATATTGTCGATTCCATTTCCCTTGGTACAGGATTTGGAGAACACGTCATCTTTCATACCATGTCTCTTAGATCAGCCATCACCGCGACTCCGTGTACCGGTGAGAAAAGTTGATAGTCTCTAGTAAACGGGCGATGAATAATCGTCTGGTCAAGGATGGATATATTCTCGACACTCTGGGGATATTGCAATGAATCAGCTCTCGTAGTCCTGTATCTCTGATACATCAGTGACCACGGTACGAGCGATCTCAATATTGTTGCCGCCAGAGAGGGTGCCACAAGACCAGCAGGAACTGGTTCTGGTGCCTAGTTTCACTGTCCATAAATCTACTATGACCTTGATCGGGAGATGGTCTTGTGATATGCTGACGGTCCTCGAAGGACAGGCAGTGACCCTCTCTCCCCTACCTAGTAGTAGTGCCCTCATGCGGAGGGCCCCACGAAACTCCTATACGCAAAACCAGTTCACTTTTGACGGAGATGTTCAGGGAATTCTGCAAGTATTCGGGTCCGGAAGGATTCCTCTGTCGTGGTGAGAAGCCACCAGGCACGAGGAGAATACGCAACCGCGAAGTACAGAAAGTGCGATACTGCTGAGTGCCTTTGGTAATTCATTGTACATGAAAGTCGGATTTCACCGCGATTTTCGCTCATGTCAAAGATGTTTCCAACAGCCTACTGCGCGATTTTGAATATATGGGTGTTCGATTGGTAACCGAACCCCCAGACCCCAATCCAGCGTCACACTGTATTGGCCCCCCTTCAGGTATTTTCAGAGCAGCGA
>NW_026526069.1:0-55548 GCF_010183535.1 Caenorhabditis remanei
TTGTAATATTCTCCATAGTGCAACCTTCTGCTCTCTTGTTCTGTGACTCTTCTTTGTTTTAACTCTCTCTCTTCTTCTAGGAGAGGAGAGAGAGGAAGAGAGAGAGCGAAGAGAGATGATAGATAGAGAAGAGAGGAGGGAGAGGCGAGACGGAGAGAGAGCGCGAGCGAGAGAGAGAGAGAAGAGAGAGGAGAGCGAGAGCGAGAGAGAGAGAGAGAGGCTCGCGATAGCGAGAGAGAGAGAAGATAGCTCGCGAGCGACGCGCGTGGCGAGAAGGCGATGAGAGAGATAGAGAGAGAGAGAGAGAGAGAAGAGAAGAGAGGAGAGAGAGAGAGGGAGAGCAGAGAGAGAGAGAGAGAGGTAGAAGAGAGAGATGAGAGAGTAGAGCGATCTCTGCTCTCGTCTCTTATCTCTTCTCTCTCTCTCTCTCTCTCTACTCTCTCTCTCTCTCTCTCTCTCTCTCTCTCTCTCTCTCTCTCTCTCTCTCTCGAATTATCAATTAAAAAGATGAGTCATGACATGGAATTGACACAACGCGTTTTCCCACAACCCCCATTTTTTAATCATATTTGAATTTTTTTGTTTTTGTTTTCATTTTTTATGGTTATTTCAATGCAATTTTGAGCAGTTGACATGCAAAAGATAATGAAATTTGGCGTTTTTTTTTCCAAAGTATATTTAGGTTCAAATATTACAAATTTCATAATAGGAAATTTATTTTTGTAAAAATATAATATGAAAAAAACAACACAAAAAACACACAAAAACCAACTGTCGTTCGTATGAGAGGAATGCCATCTTTGGATCATTTATTTTGGTCCTCAAGTTTTTTTCTTTAACAGCACCACGTCGTTCTCATAAAATTTCCTGAATCGTGATTGTACGAGATGTGATCTGCAGATGAGGCAGAGCGCAAGTGCTGAAACGATTGAATAATTGATAGATGAAACGTTGGAAATGAAAACTCACGTATTTGAACCATGCCAGGAGACAATTCCTGTGTTTCACGTTTTGAGTTGAATGTACGACAATCCGAGCATACATTGATAATCAAAGGGTCAAAACCCTTAAAAAGGGTAGCCACTTTGATATCTCCTTCTGCCGGTGTTGGAAATTTGGCCTTGCGCGCTTGAGTCTCCATCCAACTCTGAAATAATGTAAAAATCAAGAGGCTGAAAGAAAATAAAAGGTGTTAAGGAAAACTTACGGATGCATTGTATGCCATGGTTGAGGACTTTTTATTGGCAGGGGGAGCGGGGTAGTCGTCGTCGTCGTTTGTCACCAATTCAGCCGGTGCAGACTTCGTTGCGAGCCGTTTGGTACTCGTTTGCTATAATTTCAAAAGAGATAAAATTGAGAAATTTATTGTAAAATCATGGAAAAACTGTATTGAAAAAAGGAGTAAAAATATTTCAGTATGAGAAGAAACTGAAGAAATACAATGTCTGATATGGTCGAGAAAAATGAAGAAGAAGTGGAGCGAACGATCGAGGGGTTGCACAAAACCCTCTCAATTTTGTTTTTTTTTAATTCAGATAACGTACAAGCATACACAAGGAGGAGACAGTCATGAAAATCAAATCAAGGATCCATTAGCAAAAGTAGGTGTTTTGAAGCAAAAAAATACAAGGAAAAATCAAGAGATATAGAACATTTTTTAGTGTTTCTGGATGTTTATCACAGGAGTGGAGCCTTGTGCAAAATTGAAAACGAAACTCTTAGGCTTTTCCACTGTTTTCGGCAAAGTCTGACTTGTTAGAAAAAGGGCTCGTTGAGCATCGAAGATGAAACCTTTAGTTTTCGATCATAATTTTCAAATTAATATTTAGACTTATCATTTCATTTCCAGAATTATTTGTAACTGGTAACATATAATCTGTGGGCGTCGTATTCATCATCTTCTCTGGTGCACTTTTACGAGAGTTCATATTTCAGAGAAGGAAACAATGTCGAATATTGTTCACGATCAAGAAGTCGAAGAGTGCCTTGAAGACTTATTGAAGAAAGTTGTGGAAAATATAGGAGTGGAAGAAGAAGAAGGAGAAGAAGAAGAAAAGAAGAAAAAGAAGAAGAAGAGGAAAATGACAAAAATGAAGAATTCAATCAACAGTGAAATGAAGAATTCAATCAACAGGTCGAAACTTCAAAAACCGTTCCAAAAATGGGTCTTATCTTTGAAGCTGAAGAAATACCAGAGTCTGTTGGTATAGCTTTCAAAAAACTAAATATGATCACATCTTCTGAAATTGTGAGGAGCATGGAGGAAATGACGCTGTCAAATAAAAATCCATTGGATCTGGAAGTACCATAATTATCCATCAAGATTACATACTTGTCACCGCCGGCAGGTAGTGGGAACAGAAGATACAAGCTGGAAAACCTATTCAATAGCATCATACTCGAAAAAATAAGAAGAGGGCTGATTTCGCAGGAAGAAAATTTTGAAACCCTCCATGACAACAGTGATGTTGTTGAAAAAAATCGAGAAGCTTGTAGCAGTTTTGTCGAAGATCAGTGCGCAGAATCAAATGATGAAGATCAAGAAAGAGAAGTATGGGGGAATATAAGGCGAACTTTTGTAGTTTGTAGTCATGTCTCTGCGTCTCTCCACTTCACACACTCTCTCACTTTGTAGCTTGGGAGGGGGCGGGGCTTATTCTCTGCGTCTCTATCACTCACACACTCTCTCGCTCTGTAGCCTATCCTTCACGCCTATCATTAATGATGTGCCTATCTTTAATGAGGTTCTTAGTACTGCTTATCCTTAATGAGCTACCTATCTTTAATGAGGTCCCGATTAATGAGGTCCCTATGAGGTGCCTATCCTTAAAGACATTTCAGAATTTCAGCAGTTTCAGATTTTCAGAATTTCAGATTTTCAGAATTTCAGCAATTTCAGAATTTTCAGCAATTTCAGACAATTTCAGCAATTTCAGCAATTTCAGCAATTTCAGCAATTTCGGCCAATGCTCCAGGGGGTACAATGCTCAAGGGGACAAAGGGGACATTTACTCTTGGGGGTACATAGTTGATGCTCAAAGGGACAAAGTCTCAGAGGGACACATGCTCAAAGGGACACTAAGTTGTTGGATTCGAGGGGGCACCAAGTTATACTCAAGGGGACAATGAAAAATTCTCAAGGGGACAACAGTTTATACTCAATGGGACAACAGTTTAAACTCAATGGGACAACAGTTTATACTCAATGGGACAACAGTTTATACTCAATGGGACAACAGTTTATACTCAAGGGGACAACAGTTTGTAGTCAAAAAGATAATGAGAATTCTGGAAGAGAGAGAAAAGAACTTACTAGAATAGTTAATATTTATCAACACTAGCATCTTTTTTTCAATCATTGAAAGGTGTATCATTACGTCTATTGTTTGACATGAGAGTGGAGAACGAGATGACTTTAGTGTCACAATTATTCGTCGAAATAATCGATTTCGAACTATTCATTATTGTTTTTACGTTTTTCTTTTCAAATTATTATCTAATAACAATTCATTATAATGAGATTTTGCTCATTTGTTGAACAATGCGATATGTGAACTTGGGAAGTATCGAAATGAAGCAATGGAGTAAACTGTCTGACGTTTTTCTAACTTTTGATTTATCTGAATGAATATTCAATTCAACTGAAAACGAACAGAAATCGCAACTGTCGCAGTCTATCATGAAGACTTTAAACGTACTGGCACACAAACGTTACATTTTTCTACAAAAACTTGAATTTCAATGCTGAAAACTCCAGAGAGTGACTATCACCAAACGGAGTTTTTGGGTTAGCATGATGAGAGGTATCCTTAAAGAGATCTGTAATATTAAGATAAGCAATAAAGATTATTATAAAAATAGAAGAATAACAATAGATTTAAATTTTACTGGATTGTTTATTTAGAATTACATAAACCGACAGTTCTGGACAAAAACTATTACACGAAAAAATTAAACCAAATCTAGGAGAACGATTGAATTAGTGGTGAATTGGTGCAGCGATGACCTTGGCAGCTTTTCTTTCAGACAAGCAATTTCAGCCTTTCTGTTCTTCTGGTTCCACTCGAAAAAGAAGTACATTCCATCGTAGCTAGCAAGTGCGGCACGGCAGATGTTGGCTCTTCCGAATTGTTCATGAAGGTTCAACGAGACTCTCTTGGTGTGGATTGCCAGATTCCACGGACAGTATCAGCCATCTTGTATGAGCCAAGACTGAAAAATGAGAAATTTTCAATATTAACCAGCCAAAGCTAAAGAAAGACACCAGCAACAACTCGTTCCTGATTGAAACGACGACTATTACTTTTCTTAGTATTGGAGGCCATCACAATTCTTACCTGGAGAGATTTTCCGATCATCTGAGAACCTCCCTTAGTAGATCGACTCTCCTCCGGTTCCGTTTCCACGAGTGAAACCTTCTCCTTGAATCATCGAACGATTTCTGCGAAGATCTGGAACGAAACAATTAAAAAACTAGACAACGGGAATGTTAGCATTTCTCACCGAGCCGCATGGAGATGTCGAAGAAGCTGCACTCATTCGGAGAAGCGAGGAGTAATCGCTGAAAAGAATTCGTGTTGAAGATTTGAATAAGAGATTATTGAATTGAGAGAAAACGAGATGAGAGCGGCAAAAATCTTCAAAAAATGAGAGAAACAGGCCAAAAGATCAACAAAAATAGGCCGGATATATCAAATAATATGCAAAAAAGAAAACAAATTTTAGGATTCTAGCGGAAAAACAACAGAAATACCTTAAAAACAATAAAATTCTCAAGAAACATTCCGAAATTCTCTTTAGAAATGAATATTATTACATTATGTTACAGAAAAACTCGGAAAAGTACGAAAAAACTGGAAAAATTCTTAAAATTCGAAATAAATTCGTTCGAGAATGTTCGAAAGAACACCGCCTCGTTCTCATGGCCGAACGTTTTCTTCACGCGTTCTCGGCCACTTGTAGATTTACGGGGGTCGTGTACTCTTGGAGAACAAGTCGGAAAAAATTAACATTTATCGAAAAGTTTTGTACAATTCGGGGTATTTTATGATTGGTTTTTTCTGCTACTTTGAGTGAAAATTCAAATTGATGTCAGGACAGCTCCAAATCGATTGTACTTTCGATTTAACCGATTGCGTAGTTACCATCATCAGTTGTGATTTGACGGGATTTTTGTATGTTTTCTTTTAAATTAATATAAAAATTGTTACATTTCAGAACTCGGTCAAGCACAAAAACACGCCACTGTTGTTTGGCGTTCATGATAATTTTTCCACTTTTTTGTACTTTTCCGAGTTTTTCTGTAACATAATGTAATAATATTCATTTCTAAAGAGAATTTCGGAATTTTTCTTGAGAATTTTATTGTTTTTAAGGTATTTCTGTTGTTTTTCCGCTAGAATCCTAAAATTTGTTTTCTTTTTTGCATATTATTTGATATATCCGGCCTATTTTTGTTGATCTTTTGGCCTGTTTCTCTCATTTTTTGAAGATTTTTGCCGCTCCCATCTCGTTTTCTCTCAATTCAAAATTCTCTCATTCAAATCTTTAACACGAATATATCTTAATATTACAGATCTCTTTAAGGATACTTTTTGTCTCATCATGCTAACCCAAAAACTCCGTTTGGTGATAGTCACTCTCTGGAGTTTTCAGCATTGAAATTCAAGTTTTGTAGAAAAATGTAACGTTTGTGTGCCAGTACGTTTAAAGTCTTCATGATAGACTGCGACAGTTGCGATTTCTGTTCGTTTTCAGTTGAATTGAATATTCATTCAGATAAACTAAAAGTTAGAAAAACGTCAGACAGTTTACTCCATTGCTTCATTTCGATACTTCCCAAGTTCACATATCGCATTGTTCAACAAATGAGCAAAATCTCATTATAATGAATTGTTATTAGATAATAATTTGAAAAGAAAAACGTAAAAACAATAATGAATAGTTCGAAATCGATTATTTCGACGAATAATTGTGACACTAAAGTCATCTCGTTCTCGTCAAACAACAGACGTAATGATACACCTCTCAATGGTTGAAAAGAGATGGTAGTGTTCCCTCATCGATAAATAATAACTATTCTGGTAAGTTCTTTTCTCTCTCTTCCAGAATTCTCATTATCTATTTGACTACAAACTGTTGTCCCCTTGAGTATAAACTGGTGTCCCCTTGAGTATAAACTGTTGTCCCATTGAGTATAAACTGTTGTCCCATTGAGTATAAACTGGTGTCCCCTTGAGTATAAACTGGTGTCCCCTTGAGTATAAACTGGTGTCCCCTTGAGTATAAACTGTTGTCCCATTGAGTATAAACTGTTGTCCCATTGAGTATAAACTGTTGTCCCCTTGAGTATAAACTGTTGTCCCCTTGAGTATAAACTGGTGTCCCCTTGAGTATAAACTGTTGTCCCCTTGAGAATTTTTCATTGTCCCCTTGAGTATAACTTGGTGCCTCCTCAAATCCAACAACTTAGTGTCCCTTTGAGCATGTGTCCCTCTGAGACTTTGTCCCTTTGAGCATCAACTATGTACCCCCAAGAGTAAATGTCCCCTTTGTCCCCTTGAGCATTGTACCCCCTGGAGCATAGACCTAGCGACATTTATTAACGAACACGGAAACGGATCCAGACACATTCAATTGGGAACATTGATCCAGAAGGATCACGGAGAAGTGGGGAATTTGGATAACTAAGGGTTATTTTATACTTATCCTCAAAATAGCGCTTGACGGTGGTGAATCGAAGACGACGGCGTGCTTGGTATTTTGCGGCCAATTTGTGGTAGAAACTGTGGGAAGTTGGAGTCGCATCACTGAAAACATCAAATTTTGCAATTTTATGTGATTTCCTTCAAAACTTACAGGCTCAGTTCGGATTCAGCGCCAATGAGACATCCGTTACACGAATTCCACATCATTACAGGTTCCATTTCTTGAAGAAATTGATTGAGACTACGAACTGTTTGAGGAGATACGTGCTCGATACGTCCAAGCATCAACAGATGGGAAGCAAGATTGAATTCGACATACTGAAAACAGTTTTCCGTGAAAAATTATATGGGTAAAGACTTACTCCTGGTGGCAGTGGGGCATAATTGGGTGGGAGGTTGATTGGACGTACGACTCCTGGCAACATTTTTCGATCAAATGAATTGTGCAAAGCAAAGTGATCAAGCGCGGTGCTGAGTCACCGTCACATTTCGGAAACTGTCTATTGTCGCCATTCCGTCAAATTGAGACAAAACCAGTGCGTTCAACCCGCCTGTGGGTGTTTTCTCCTTGAACCTCATGAAAAGTTGAGTGCTGCCATTTTTCATGAGTTCCCATGAATTTGTAGAGTCAAGAGGACTTAGGTTGAACACGTAAAAGGCGAATCCCGATCGGAACATTTTATAGGAAATGCGGGGGCAAGATTTGTTTGAGATGCATCCCAACTCTTCGTACATCCTTGTGAAAGCTTGAGCGTAATTTTTGTTTGCAAAATCGCATTTGATAGGTTGAGGTGGGTACATGGTGCCGTTTGCATCAACTTGGATTTCGGAAAGATTGTGATGGGCAAATGTGAAACAGTTTTTTGACAGGTTTCCTTCCATGGCATCTGGGGCAATGAGACCAACAATAATTCGACGTGGAAGTATATCATTGTAGAGCATGTTGAATGGCATTTCCATCCGTCCTTCAGGAATTGTGATCATCTTCACTTTTGAAATTGTGAAAGGATACTGAGCCGGAGTCGTTCTTAGTCGATTTTCCAGGGCAATTGTTGCAGATGGGACGACATCGATGGCTCTCATATGAAGTTTCAAGTCGGAAATTTGCAATTTTCCAGTCATTTCTGCATATTGAGACTCTAGACAAAAATGATCGGTGTTTCTGTAGAGTTCCAACTGGATATTGATGTGTGGAATCAAGAGTTTCTCGGTTTGGAAAGGTTCCAAAAACAGCGAAGTACAAATATCGATACCGTCGCCAGTGGAAATGACTCTCTTCTCCATGCTGTCTAGATCATCTGTGTTATCCCATCCTGCTGCTGTCAAAAATCCCATCTTTGTGTCTTCGTTTTCTCCAAACAGTGTTTGAATGTAGGCCTTGTATGCATAATGTGTTGAATCGTAGACTGGGACATTGTTGAAAGATAGCTTGACTTGATTGAAAAATGTGGATCCAATGAGATTTGCAACAGCCACGGTTGGAATGAATTCCTCTTGAGCGGTATTCTTCATCTTCTTCAATCCGACAAGTTGAAGTTTGAACGAAAGATATGTCTTGTTGAGTTGGAAAAAGTGAGCGCTGTCAAACACATTGAACGTATTCGGTCCTTTCGAATCAACAGGGTTTGAAGGCGAAAATGTCATCCATTTTCCCTTGTTGAAAGCTACTTGGCTTGGTGGAGTATCGAATAGACAGATGTTCGCCGTGGCACATGGTGCACTCTTCTTATCCACTAGTTTTGCCATTTTCCAAAAATATCACGTTTACGGGTTGATGATTTCGGGAGCTTTCTCTTCTTGCGGGCAATCTTCTTGCGTGGCTTCTTAGACTTTTTTGTAGTCTTCTTCTTCTTTTTTGGTTTGGTTTTGGTAGTAGCACGTCGACGTCTTCGGCGTCCTCCTTTTTGACCAAGATTATCAATAGCACGAGTGACAAGAGAATTATAAGAATTTGTGGCGTTTCTAGATAGCGACTTTTTGAAAGGGTCACCAGCTACAACGTCGTTTGCAACACGAAAGGACGAGTCCATTACTTCGCGACCTAGTGAAACACCCATGCGTTTCAGTAGAGGGACAGCGGAAATGAAGAGTTTTCCGAGTAATTGCGAAAACGGGCCATTTCCTCGCTGATAGATACTTCCGGCACGAAATCCACCAGAACCTCCTTGATTTGGGTCAGGTTCAAAGAACGCAGTCCAATCAACAGAAGAGTCAGGATCAAAATATACAAGCATGGTAGTAGAATACGTCGGTTGTTGACCAAGAATTCAGCCATCAAATGAAATTCTGACGGGACGGAAGTGAAGTACGATGACAATTTTTCCAGAATTGAATGGAATGAAATGATCTCGGTCGTTCTTGATTTGAATTCCAATTTTTGATACTTCAGACGGTCGAACACGTACATATAGTGGTTTTGTGAAAGATTGCTCGATATTTGCCCCGTCTCCCGTGTTCATGTTGATAACCTTCAAAAGTGGGACTTTCATGTGGCTTACAGTTTGTGGTTCCACAAGATTTTCCGAATATACATACATCAAGTCGGAACCAGAGTATGTTGAATATTTTCCTAGTGTTGGGAAAGTTTTGATGATTCGGTCATGTCCAATGAAATATGACAATCTCGCCGAGAAGTGTACTTGTGTCACGTTTTCAGGGCTTTTCACCAAAATTCTTTTGAATAGGGGTTGGTATGTGAACATGTCGATTTTCGTGTTGGTTTTGTTGAATTCCTTATCAATCCGTTGAGCAAGTGTATAATTCAGAATTTCCGCAAGTTCATTTGGGGTGGAAAATGTGCAATTTGGAACACTACATTTCAGAGGAGTATTCTTCAACCAGACGACAAACTCGTTCTCGTTCCAGCCGTTCTCATCAGGCATTTCAGAAATCAGGTCATGTGACGATGGATAAATTATCGAGACAAGTCCAACTTCAAACTCCCGGTCCATGTTGATGGTGCGTGGTAGTTGGGTGTTAAAATTGGAGATTGAAGAATTTGCGTGAGCATTGCTCACGAGAGTTATGTAGAAATCGCTCATTTTTCGAGTCTTGGGTTTGGTAGTAGGTACCCAATGCAGTAACCAAGAATAGCAAGCCACTGGTGTTGAGGGTCAGAATTGGAACAAATTTTATATAGAGCAACAAAACTGACAGTGTAGACAATGAAAACTTGAGAACAAAATACGATGAGAGCCCTTGAGCACTTTGTGTTTCCACAAGACCAAATGGGACTATCCATCAAGATCAATTATATCTGAAGCGGGTATCCATGAGTTGAAAGATGCGTCGTATCCTTTGAAGCTGACCAGGCACTCTTTTTTCCCATTTTTCGTCCGTTTTCGAATAATTTTGTCAATTTGGTAGATTTCGTCAGTTTTCGTGTGAAGGACCATTTCTTCTTCGTACCAAATTCCGTCAACTTCTCTATTGAGTGTGTCTGTCAAAATATACACTGGGATATCGTAAGGTATAATTCTGGAGACGATGAAAAGTTCTTCGGTCCACTTGGCTCTCGTTCCTTTGTCAAATGGTGAATTTTCCATCAAGACACGGACTGTATCACCGACTTTGAATTTCGGTGTGTATCTTCTTGATGCTCCGTAGAGCCGTTCCCAGACTTTGGCTGCATTCTTCCAGGTGACTTTTTCAGGTGATGTTCCAAGAGTTTCCATAAATGTTGAGTTGAGACCATCAACTATTTCTGGCAGTATTCGTGTCCATTCGAAGCTTCTCGCCGATGTGAACCATTTCTCCAGCTGCCTCTTTATACGCATAATTGCATTTTCAGCGTAACAGGCTTTCACGTTTGTGTTTTTTGGGTTCATATGTCGAATATCCAAATCTGAGCACAATTTCCGGAACTCTTTCCCCATGAATTCGGTACCTGAATGAAAAATGTATTGAACGGTTCAGGATCACTCTCGTTTACCTTTGTCTGTATATAATTTTGTTGGAATCCTCCATTTCGATCGCAATATTTCATCATAAGCTTTGGTAACCGTCATACACATCTTATTTTTCAACGGCCGGGCAAAAACATAGCGACTGAACACGTCAACCACCACCAAAATGTAGCAAAAACCGTTGTTGTATTTCTTCAGTGTGGGAAGCATTGCAAGATCGGCCATATGATGACTATCTGGTCCAGTTGCCACCCAAGGGTTATGTTGAATTTTGGACTTTGGAAAATGTCTGGTATATGCATCGTTTGTGTGAAGATATGCGACAACATCTTTTCTTGAAATATCCGGATGAACTTTTCGTGCTTGGTATAAGAGTTTCGAAACACTTCGAAAACCACTTTTTGGATCCGTATACAGGCGTTCCAAAGTTTTTTGAAACATTACAGCCTTCCAACGCTAAAACTACGAGGTGAAGTTCGAGTGCGGTACTGGCGTTTTGGATTCAGAAGATATCGTTGAGGAAGACCTGCTTTTTTCAATTCCTCAAGGAGTATGTGCATATTCAGCTGTACTCCATGTAGTGGCAATTCACCCGTCAAGTCGTCAAGAATGCGATTGATATTATGAATTGTGACGGGTTCACCACGAATCTCTATTTTCCCGGTGGGTTTTGAAATTTTGAAGATATCTGGGAATTTTGTTATATATGACATGATTTCCTTCTTAGCCGCGACAGGATTGATAACGTCTGGTACAGTTGGAGCTGGGGATTGAACGGCTTGTGGGAATTGATCCATTTGTGGTGTATCATTGAGAGAAACACTCAGTGGATTGGGTTTCTTTGCTTCTTCTTCAGGTACTTTTTCCTTCCCGATGTCTTCGTCATCAATTCCGGAGCCATGTATTCGATTTTGCACAACGTTGGCGATATGTGCACGTATATGAGCAATTTTTGAATCGTTGTCCATAGGTGCATTTAACAGTGAATCGACAGGTTCTTGCGGTACACGAGAAATTAGGTCTTGGTGCTCCTCGACTGTCAGCAGGACATATTTATTGTAGGACATGTTGAAGAATTGTGGAAGCAGCGGAAATCAAAACTGGAAGCAATACGGCAACTGGGTTTCCTCCTGTTTGAACCAAAAATTCACAAGTCTTGTCCAAATCGCGAATTATTGACAATTGGCGTAGGTTTTCGGTTTCAGGTCGCAGTTTTTGGATATGTTCGCGGGAAAGTGGAATAGAGCCGTTCAACATGTTGAAAATGAATTCCACAAGGCAAATGAGTGAATTATCCGAAATGGCATCAATATGGGCAAGGCGGTTTGTTTTGTTTTTAGCATTGGCTAGTGACAGTATTTGGTTGAATGAATCCAAATTCCATTCAGCCTTTTGACTTTGGAGTGAAGACATGAGTAACTTTGTTAGGGAGGATGTTATCCCTATAACGTATTTCTTCAGGACAGTTTTTGTGAAGATCGATGAGCAAATATGAATACGGCAGACTGGTAGCGTCTTTATAAATTGCGAGAAATGTTTTGCATTCACCAGGCATCAATTGGGCCCCCAAACAGCTTACACTCGATTTATCCGCGTTGTTTTTGAACAAAATTATGTAACTTGCTTGCAAACGGAGGTTTCTGATCACTTTCGAGTAAAATATGGTGTGTAGAAGGAAAATTATTGTCATATCGTAGTGATGTGCCAAAACTGATACAAGACGTTCCATTCCAGAGTTTTGGTCAATTTTTGTCATTAGGTCGTCAATTACGATCATTGCTTGTTGGTCCTTGTACTTTTTCAGCTCTTCCATGTTTGGAAGACCTTCGCGAAGGAGAATGTCCGGTCTGTTTTTCAGTGAATCAGGTACACTTTCAAAGGTGTCGTAGTACCAGAAGCATACACGACTGTTGACATCGAAAATTTGATTCCGTTGCTCCACGATTTGACGAGCAAGAGTGCTCTTCCCTTGGCCGCTGGGACCGACAATTAGCATTGTGCTTTGCCACGAAAGTCGGAGAACCATGTTAACGAAAAATGAAAATGATGAGTTGTCGAGTGTTTTCATGTTCAGGTCTATCGTTCATTTTGTCAAAATTTCCAAGTTTCTGGGAGAAATTGTGAATTTTCCAAAAATTTTCCGTTTTTCGCCCAAGTACCGATTTCGCAATATTCACTCTCCGCTTTTTGTCCAAGTTCCTATTTCGCAATACTCTGACTTGTCGAAAATTAGGGTGTCTTGGTTGTGCATACACCTTACGCGCACTCGTCGTAAAATTGTGCGCATTGCCTCTGTGTGCGTACACCGCACGCGCTTGTGAACTTGTCGTCAAATAAAATGTCTTGCTTGTGTGTATAATTTATTGGGAAAAGTATAATTTGAATATATCACAGATTTAATTAGAATATCCATATGGAAGTGTGGACCCGTCTGGTAGCACCCGTCGCTTGTCGAATGTATACCGGAACTTCTTCGATACTTCCTTGAAATATACATCGTGGTTCCGGTCTCTTCGAACTTGTTGTTGTGGGACGTCGATGGTGGAACGAGTGACGCCGTTCAACACTTCCTCAACCATGTTCTCCATCTGCTCCATTGTGACCTTCTTGGCGGCCTCCGAGTTGAGGGAGATGCCTTTGGATTTGACTTTGGTCTGCAAAATATGATTGTTTCAAGTCGATAAAAATTGATGTTACCTTGACATCTCCATTCTCCAAAATCTCCTTGTAGGCGTAAGATTTGGCACCCGTGGTGACAAATCTTTCTATTTTTCCGCTCAACTCGCTGGTGCATTGGCCGAGGAAAGGTCCCATCTCACTCTCCAATGGATCAATTGCACCTTTTGGAACTCTGTACACGACCGAATCTGTGTCTGAAAAGGAAATGTTATATTTCAGAATTCATATTTTTCCAGGTTACCTGTGTAACAGATATTTTCAGCGCCGACTTGCTCCATCAATCGGTAGAGGTGGAGACGTCCATAGGAGGGGACGTGGGCCGCGATGTGCATTGCACCGGTTGCCAAGCTTCTCAGTGACTCCTCTCTGGTCCGATGTACCACCATAACAGTATCTTTGAATGTCCAGACAGCTTCAATGATGGAAGTGTCATGGAACATTTTCCAAAACTGTGCGGGGTCATGGAAAAAGGCGGTGTTTGGCATGTCAACACGCTGTGCCATTTTTCCCCACTGCAAATTTACATTGATGATTTTCTTTGAATAATTCAAAACTTACGAGTGAGTTGATGGAGAGTTTGGAGGAAAGACGTCGTCCTGGACTTTCTTCGAAAAGGTCCCAATTGTCCAAAATGATTCCTTGTTTCCTGTAGTCCTCGACGAACGTCTTTTTCTCTTCATCGGTGGTCACATCAGATGGCCATCCACTCGCATACTGAAATTCATATGAAGTTTGAGTCTTTCTGAAGAAAACTTACAATTTTGAGGGCGATCATCTTGTTCATATATGATGTGAACAATCCGCCTTCTCCACTTTCATCGTTTTTGGCCCAGGACTCATACTCCACTGCCTGAAAATTCGGAAATTTTAACGATTCCTAATCTCAAGACTTACATCGTAAACGTTGGTGATTTTGTATCCCAGATCCAACGCTTTTCTTATTTCTGCAGTGGTGAATGTCCCTGTGAAGGCCCTCTCCTCATCCGAATGCGTGCAGTCCACCTGAGATTGGGTCTTGGCGCAGGCTGAAATTTTGATGTTATTATAGCCAGTGAAAATTGTCAACATACTCCAGCATAGGGCAAAAAGTAGTTTCCCATCCGGCTTCATTCCGAGTAGTGGCAGCTTCAGGTCCTTTGGCGAGACGATACGACAGGAAATGAACCCTTTCCAGTAAACTCCAAACTTTGAGTCGATTGGTGTGGTGATTTTCGAGAGTTGGACACTTTTTGGTGGACCGATTGGAAATTCTTCAGACTTCATTACAGCAGGATACATGCTGACAACGTCAACATGTTTCATAACCCATCGGCTATTATCGGCAATGAGTCTGAAGGCCTCCGTTCGACCGCCGGAGAGAGCTTTTTCCATTTCCATGAGACCCTAAAACTGGTAATTTTGATGTGATTAGATGCAAAACTCCTTACAATTGGTTGGTATTCCTCAAAAAGTTTGGCCA
The DNA here is from genome assembly GCF_010183535.1 of Caenorhabditis remanei. Taxonomy (NCBI): domain Eukaryota; kingdom Metazoa; phylum Nematoda; class Chromadorea; order Rhabditida; family Rhabditidae; genus Caenorhabditis; species Caenorhabditis remanei. Next base: position 14,751 of record NW_026526069.1, read on the forward strand.
TGACTGGATTTTTCGATCGTTGCTTCTCCACTTTGCACTCCCAAACGACTTTCACCTCGTGTCTCTCTCGCAAGTACTGAAGTCGATCTTCATCCCGCTTCCGGATCGCTTCTCCAGTCAATCCTTCAATTATCGACTGGTTGGTGTACCGGCACTCATGTGCGTGCCAATAGCAGCCAAAAAATTCGATGACGAGTCCACGTGGAAATTTTGGGCAAGGCTCGACAAATCCATCCACGCTGAATTTGCCAATCTGTAATACATTGATAGTTTGAGAGGTTTTCGTTCAATAATTTTACCTTTTTCTCCCCGGTCGTGGCTGAAGAGGCGATATCCACCTTATTTGCGTTGCCGAACCATGCAAGGTACTTTTGGCTGACGATCGACGAGTTTCGGGAAGCTGAAGGACGGGCGTCGAGAACAATCGGTCGCTCCACAGCAAGGTGGTTCCTTTGGAAAACCTTCATAGCGGCTGAAGCTGCCGTGACGGATTCCTGAAAACGTGGTTTACTATATATCAAGTTTTGAAAAACTCACTTCGAACAAGCAGACGTCTGTGGCCGCCTCAAAGTCATTCTCGAAGGTTACCAGAGCACTCGCCAAGATGAAGACGTCTGAGTAGCAGTACTTGAACAGCTCCTCGGCGAAATCAAACTGCTTCTTTTGCGCTCTTTCTTCCTCTAGGAAATCGGTGAGTTTCTGTCTGGCGGCGGTGGATTTGTGTTCCAAATTGTAGAACTTGTCTTCTGGGATGTCGCCGACGTAGTCGAAGTTTTCTCTTTTGATGAACTTCACCGGAAAGTCTCTGAATGTTTCAATTTGTAAATATTCCAAATCAAAGAAAACTTACCCCTTCTCCGTTGGAATTCTGAAAGCCTTTCCAACGGCTGCAAGGCTCATGGTCAGATACTTCAAAGAGTCGATCAATTTGACTCCCTTGTGCTTCAAGCTAACTATCTTCGTTCCTGCCATGATCACTGCTGGACTTGCTTTGTTCCTGGAGATGAGGCTTTTCAGGATAAACTGCGCGTCGTATCTGAAACCACAAAACCTAAGTTTTCATAATTTTATACAAAACCTTACCCTGAAGCGTTATGTGCAATTCCAATGAATCCTCTGTTCTCCTTTGAGAAGATCCACTCGGTGGCCTCATCGGCAACATTGGTGAATCTGGTCTCGTCCGAAACACAATTTATCACTGTGCAACGACCATTTGGAGCGCAGTGCTCACAGACGGATCCTGCAGCATCCTGCAGGTTGGTTGGGATGAATGTAGAGCAACTTTTGCAATAACGAAGTGCAACGAACAGGACAGGGACTTGTTCTCCGGTATCTTCCTCCTCCATACTCTGAAAATTAGGAAATTGTATGAATTTCATGAATTTCAACCAACCTCAAAGTCGTAGACGAATCTTTTCCGGGTCAATTTCTTCTCATTCTTGGTCGATTTTGAGAGTATGCAATGATGGGTCTCCGCTCGTTTCGTCCTACATCTTCTACACCACTTCTTTCCACACTCGTGTTTTGCTGCCACTTTGCTCTTGTTTGTGAAGTAGATTTCGCCACACTTCTTGCACAATTTGGTATGGTCGCATCGACTTTTTCCTGCTCTGGATCCTGTAAATTTTGAATAAATATAGATAGTTCATTTCATGTTGATGTCACCTTTTTTCAGATGATTTTCCAGACAGGCGGTTGATCGAAACACTGCGGTACACCTTATGCAGCACAGGGGGAGGTCGTCTTGAGTTTCGGGACAATCGAAAGCTCCACAGGGATGGTGTATGCGTGGGCAATTGTAGTGTGCTGCGAAGCTCCCACAACGAACCAAACAGAGGCAGCAAAAATATCGTGTTTTTAGGAGTGGTGGAAGTTTGCGGACTCCTACAAAGTGACCCACTCCGTTCACTTCCTTCAGGAACAGTGTTATCGTCTTGTTCTCTCCAATGTATGGTCCTGAGAAGTATGGTGTCGACTGATGTTCAACAATTACAATTATTTGTAATTTCCCGGCAAATACTGTGTCTTGGAGTTGTTGAATATCGGTATAACCGAAATCATAGGTCTTTGTCATGCCAGCCTCCTGTAGAAACTTTATGAATTTTTTTCGTATGGGAAATCGACTTACCCTTTTCATTTCTCGAACCGCTTGAAAAAGGGCATTACATTGATTCGGTTTGTCGGGTGAAATCTTGATTGACTGCTTGTACATGGCCATTCCTTTCTTCCGATCGACTACAGTTTCTCCATAGTATGCCTGATTGTACATGGCTGCCTGGTACACTGCGTGTGGAAGACAGTCAAATCTTACTGAAAATTGGACATTAAAACTTGTAAAACTGTGATTCTTACCATCATTTTTCATAATGTTGGGTCTTGCCTTCTTCCCTTCCATGACTTCCCCATCGGCATCGATCTCAAAATCACTGTCTTCTTCCTCATCCTCCGATTCTTCTGCAGCATCGTCCAGAAGGTCCAGCACGTCCACTCCCCCTGCGTCTTCATCATCATCATCGGGGTTCAAGCGGCGTTTTCCAAACAGATTGGTCTCCAAGATGTCCTCAATGTTGAATCCCATCTTCCTTTTTCCACTTCCCGAGGGAGGGGTAATATACTTCAAAGTCATTTGAAGTACTGGATCGTGGATTTCCAATGGAGATCGGTTTGATTGTGAAAGTAGCTCCAATGTCTGCACAATCTTCTGGTTGGAGACAGCATGAATTGGGGTGAAGGCCAGTCCCACCGCGGTTCCAGCTTCAAAATCTGGAGAATCGAAAGTCACTCCGACCCTGGTCTCGTCGGTGGCGTTCTTCGGGGCATACTTCGTGACTAGCTCCATCACCATTTCTCCAAAGTGGTTTGGACCAAAAGCACCGATTGTGGCGGATTTTGGTAAGCGAACCTCCAACTTGACAAACTCGAAATTTTTTGCATATGCCTCTGGTGGTGTCTCTTTCCACATACGCAACACTTTCATGCTTGCTCCGCCGAACTGATTCTGAAAAACGTTTCTATTTGAAAATTTGGGTAGAGGTTCCCCTCATTTTTCAAGTTTCCAAGTACAAAATCAAAATTTGGGCAGAGGTTCGCCTCATTTTTCAAGTTTCCAAGTACAAAATCAAAATTTGGGCAGAGGTTCGCCTCATTTTTCAAGTTTCCAAGTACAACATCAAAATTTGGGCAGAGGTTCCCCTCATTTTTCCAGTTTCCAAGTACAAAATCAAAATTTGGGCAGAGGTTCCCCTCATTTTTTAAAAATTGGACAGTGAGGGTGCAAATGAGAAAGTAACGAGTACATGAGTCATCCACAAATAGGGACAGGTCAACTTGAAAAATTCAATCAACCGAGGTTCAGGTGAGGCATGAATCATCACCAGCAGGAGAAATTTTTGCACGAAGTGGACGACTGAAGGACAATGAGCAAGCAAACTAAGGTTTTGGTTAAATGTGGATGGTAGGCATGGAACTCTTAGCAAAGTTGAAAACGTAGGCTTCAGGCTTCTTTTCAGGCTTTTGAGTAGATGAGGATGTATAAAAGTACTGATCCAGACCGTTTGAAGAAACTGAACGAAGGATTTTTCAAATGTCAAGTGCTTGTAATCCTCACCACTCCAACTGGATCTTGGGAACTAGGTTGATATGAATATCCTGAGCTTATTTCATCACTAATGGCAGGCTTTTGAAAATCGGTTTTCGGAATGAGTAGCTACGGTAACCACGAGATCACCACACTGGACAGAGAGATGATCGATGAGGACGTGGAGCAAGAGGAGTTGAGAAGTAATGAAAGCCAGAAGTGGTCACACAGTTTTTCAATGTAGTCCAAGGAACTAAGTCACGAAGGAGAGTGTACGACAGTTCTCAAAAATGGATCACCAGTGCTTGATCATACTCATGCATTAGGCAGACATTTTGCCTATTGAAATAACGTTTGCTGAATTGCTAGAGCATCTAACGCGGTTGGAAACAGTGATGTCCTGAAAAATGCATTATAAATTCAAGAATCGTAGAGTTCACGGATTCCCTTGCTGTTTCTGAATGAGCCCTTAACGAACTGAACGAAGAATAGAAATATTGTGCAGAGCAATGCATCCTGTGTGATCACGAAGAGAACCTTCACAAATTTGGAAATGTGAATAATTCTGGGGTTGCCTTAGCAAGGGCAGAAAACCCCGGAAACATGAAAAACTGAAGCATTCTCTCCAAGAACAGAAAATCAGACTATGCACATGAAAACGGTTAGAGACAGTGAAATGACACCAAACAGAACAATCGTAACGCAGAACGATTGGTTTTGATGACTCATCAGAATTGAAAGTTTGAAACCCTGAGAGTTACCTATTTTTAGAGAATGTCTGGTGTTCACCTCGATTATGGTACTCCTACTAAGCCCAAGATGAACGGTCAACGTGAGAAAGGTCCATGTTATGAAGATGGCGAAGAGGCTAACCATGTACCGATGAAGAAGAAGAAGAAGAAGATTCCGAAAAAGAAGCTCGTTGTCCCTGAAGGTGAAAACCCTGGTGCTAAGCTTGTGAGTTTACCTTAATTTGTAGAAAACTCAAAATGATTCTCTTTATAGTGGTTGTATGAGAAGGCTGCTGAGTCCATTATTCCTACCGAAGACAAGGCCAATGTTATGCCAGAACGTCTTTTCAAAGGTTTGGATCCACTTATTGTTCACATGTGTACTCTATGCAAGAAGTTCAACTCAACCCGCGAAACTGTCAAGATTGAAGATGGGATGATCCAGATTCGTGAGTTTACTTGTATCAAAATTTCAAAAGTTTCAATTTCCAAATTTCAGCTCTCGCTCTATGCACCGTGTGTCGTTCTCATCTCATTGCCCAGAAAAACATGAAGTTCTTCCAGCACGATTGCCCATCACTCAAGAAGGAATTCAATCTGTGAATCTGATAATTTTTGTTCTTGTCCTATATCAATGCTTCTCGTGTACTTTGCTTACATCATCTTTGGCATACACCTGTATAAATTGTTTCGTTGGCCACAATTTGTGAGTTGATTACAATGATCGTCGTCCAATTTTTGTAGATGTATACAGGGTGATAGTCACTAACCTGAATCAATTGGAGTCGAACGAAAGTTGAGAAAATGTCTCGGAACAATTACGTAATGAATATGGAATGAAATTCCCATGACTTCGCATGAGCATAAGATACATGACTTCGCAAGAGCATAATCGTAAGAACATAGTCGTGCGCCGTTGCAGAATTTTCAGAGACGCAAAAATATTCCCACACCCCATAACTTGAAACCTTGCGATATGTTAAGTGATCTGCTTGAAACAACAAACTGGCGGTATGTACTCACAAAGTTTACATCGGTGATAACGATAATCAGAGAATCATGTATTTTTAAGACACATCTACGTAGACTTTGGTTTCTACAACAAATTTTCGTTTATCCATAATTGGTAACCCATTGAAAAGCAGTGAACAACCGCTACACACCATTCATTACCACAGTTGAGGACCCCCTACACTGCATCTCCATGCTCCTCTCCTCCTACACTGGCAGCCGCGACTCCCCTCCGTTGCGTGTGTGTTACAAGTACCCCCCCATACCTCTCTCTGGAGCTTCGTCTCGTGCTCCCGGTCCAACAGCTCCCACGATCTCAGCTTTAGAACCCGATTTGGTCCTACCGGAGCGTAAGCTCCCAGCGAATTTGGTTGAGAACGAACACCATCCTTGGGAAAACAGCTACAACAAGGACCTGGGGCATGTACCAAAGAACGTCGCCAAGGCCATCGCAGCGGCAACAACCATCGAAGACGTCCAGGAATTCCGGAACAAATCCGTCCAATGGGCTCGCGCCATCACACCGTCTGGAGGACCAACTCTAAAAGAACGATTTGTCGAAGAAATGAAGACCATCAAGAACCCGCCCCAGACACCAGGCATCATCTACATCCTGAAGTCATCAAACGGTAATCTATGGATGGCTACTCCGCTCAACCTCGAGGTGTCACATCCCGACAGGCCGGATCTGCACGGGGCCTACCTGTCAACATTCTCGGAGGATCTGCTAAACGGAACGCAGCTCCACCACAACAACTTCCTCCAGGGAGACGCAGTTTATGTGACCGAAATGAGACCCAGGCCGAAGAGGGAGACGGAGGACATCGCAACCCATTGGAAAGACATCCATACAAAGGAGACCAAGGGATTCTGGGACATCTCGAAATTCTACACCCTCGAACGAACTTACAAGGACGCCCTGACATCACGCATGCCGCACAGTAAGAAGAATTTGAAGAACACCACGGTCACCGCCGCCGGAGTCAATGTCCCGATCTCAGTCAGGACCGAGCTGTACCAGGCAGCAAAAATCCCAAATGCGCCCAACGCGAAGGCCCGTGGAAGAATATTCCTGTCCTCGTTGCAACCAGGACAACTGCTGGCTTCCATCATCCCAGGGAAGCCGAGGAACATGGTCCTGGCTCAGGCTTGCGTCAAGGAAACCTTCGTCACGGTATACCCCAGCGTGCTCTCTTTTCAGCACGTCTCCGCTGAGGAAGCAGAATCTCTGCGACACCCGGACGTCTTCAAGGACTGGACCCCACAGAAGCCCGATCCCCTCCGAGCAATGATCCGATCAGCGTTCCTGGCGTTCTCCGGAACCTTGGCCGTGGCAAATCAGAACAAGGACTTGCAGCCAAAAGTCACCATCGCCGACAAAGTCAGTCTGGTCAGAGGCCGCCCCATCATCACGTGCGACATCCGAAGCCTGTACGGACAGCCGCACCCAGAAAAATGGACCCGAGGAACCAAGCTGGTTATGGAAACGGAGGACAGGCCGTACGACGTCGAAATTGAGAGCGCAACACCTGATCTTGGCAAGATCACTCTCACTCTGAGACCAATGTCGAGCAAACCAACCGTCTGTGACGCGGCCAAGAACTGGAAAGGGCAGCAAGTGATCCTCGTGCAGCAGCTGGAAAACAACAAACGCAGTTTCCAGACATTCCCGTTGGTCAAGGATTACCAGGAGATGCGAAAGGACGCTCCCATCCGCCTCCTACTCGAAGCCGTGCTTGGAGGCAACAAGATTGCAAGACAGGAGGTCAGAGACCAGGAGGTAAAAGTTGCACTGAAAGGATGTCCCCTCACAACCGAGCAGAAGAACTACGTCAATGGTTTTGTACGCTCCAAGCACCCAGCGGTCGTAGCAGATTCTCCATTTGGAACGGGAAAGACGTACTTCATCATCGTTCCAATTTTCCCAATCCAAATCATCAGCACGCAAGGAGAGGACCAGTTAGCAGGGACGTCACGCGTCAACATCGAGGAAGCAGGGATCGCCGCGGCCATGGTCGAGAAGATCCAGAAGGCGCACCCGAGCAAGACGGTGGCTGTCCTCACATTCTACAAGGCTCAGTGTGGACTTCTGTCAAGGATGGAGGCGCTGAACAACTCCTTCGTGGGAACGATAGACGCATCTCAAGGCCTGGAGTTTGACGTGACGATCGTACTAACCACGAAGAGCTCGGACTTCAATTCCAAAGATGCCAAGGAAGATCAAACGGCGTTCGTGGAGGACGTCCGGCGCATCAACGTCGCCCTGTCAAGAGCAAAGGGCCAAGTTTTCGTGCTTCTCAACAGGAAGGCCGCCGAGACTTCGAAAATCTGGAATCTATTCTTCCGCAAGGTTCCAAAGGGATCGACGCACCGAGGAAGCAGATTCGTGCAGCATTAAAAAGGGACACAAGCGAAGCAATATGCCTCGTTTTTGTTCTATTAATGTTCCACACAAAAGAAACATCCAGTAATTATATAAGTACGTGTGAGTTTACCCATGCAAAAAGGGGTATAAGCTAGTATCTTAAGTTTTGAGATCTCAGGTTTCAGGACCAGGGTCGGTCCTAGCATAAGAGGGAAAGTGTAAGGAATATTCATATTCCTTAGGCTTTGCCTGTATCTTAGTCTCATGACGTCACCCATTCCCGGGATCAAACCCGGAACTATTCGTCATCTGGGAAGGGCTCAGATATTGCCTTTTCCCTCTCCAGAGAGAGCACACTATCTCCTCCTTTCCAGAAGGCATCCAAACTAGAAAGGATTAGGATTCCTCAAAGACTGTCCAGGACAGATCTCTGAGACCCTCTTACATATCAATACTATTTCTAACCATTCCATCTTACAGACCCTTCTCATCCGCCTGCTCTCTCCGTCTCCGCGTCCTCCCTCAACATCTCGCCGGATGCACTTTGAGCCCAGCAGACACGCCACCACCGTCTCCAGGAGCCCACGCACCGTGCCCTCCGCTGCCGGCACACTCTCTCGCCGCACGCTGCCGACCATAAGCTCATCCGGACCCCGCCTCCACATTCCAATCGGACTATAAATACCGACATTTCTTGATCTCTTGGCTTCTCCTCGACCCTCGTCTATCTTGATCTCACCTGACGCTTATATCTATTATCTTAATAAACCTATATCCCACCCGAACCCCTGTTCTTATTTATTGCAAGCGGAGCACGATCCGAACGCCGCGTTTCCATGGTAAGACACACAAAACCTTGGCGAATTTCGTAATTCGTATTGCAGGTGGGTTCGCTTCTTGGCCAAAGGAGTCGCCATCCTCGGAGGATTCCTCTCGCTCTTCTTTGGAGTTCTCGGACTCATCACTCTCTCGGCAACATGTATGGTCGCCATTCTTCTCCAAATGTAAGAGAATGATGTGGAAATGAATATACTAATAATATGGAATATACTAATAATATTTTTTTTTTTTAATTGAATGTCACTACGGAAGGAAATGGAGTCAGTGTGGAGACATGGATCGTGACATATACCATTAGAAAGCTGAGAAAACGCGGATTGCAATATATATTCAGTTTTTGCCCTCGAAGCTTGGTATTCGAGAAAAATTAATTCAAAGTTCAGACCGCTGGCAAGTCATTACCACGTTTTGAGGGTAATTACTTGCCAACGGTCCTTACTTTGACCTAATGTTACTCGAATACCAGTCCTCAAGAGCAAAAACTGAGTATATATTTTGAATCAGCATTTTCTCAGCTTTCCAACGATATAGGTCACCTCCCATATCTCCACAGTGACTCCATGACCTTCCCTAGACAGTATTTTGAATGTTCTAAATGTTTTAATTTCAGATTCTCGAGAAACTTCTGCTTCTCAACCTCCCGGCTGCTCACGAGTTCAACGTTTTCTTTGCCTTTACTACCAAATACATTCCAAAGGACACACGCCCGAATGCTCAAATCTACGACTTGTTCCGCCTTCTCCTGCAGTACCACGACCCACAGATCAGGTATGATTTTATGATTCGGTAAGAAAATAAAATAATAAACGTTTCTAGTAACCACCTGGAAGCTCTCCACTGTTCCCCGTCAACGTACTGCAAACAATGGTTCTCCACACTATTCGCGAGCAGTATGTCAACCGAAACTTGCCATGAATTATGGAAAATTTACATTGAACAGGTAGAGTAATTTTATATACAGTTAATAACTCAGAAGCAATGAATATTTTTCAGGGTGACCCCTTCCTTGTTTTCCATCTTGCAATTGTCTTCTTGATCAATGCCAAGGAAGAGATCCTGCAGGTGAAACGTGGCGAGCAGTGAGTCATCAGTTTCCCTCTATTTTCAACAAAAAAATGATTCCAGAGCGCAAGCAGTTCAAATCCTGGAGAATATGGCTTCCCAGCTGAGCGTTGAAGATGTCACGGACTTCTTCCAGCTGGCACTTCACTACTCCGAGAAGACTCCTGAATGTATTCGGAAGGATTTCCATTACATTATCTTTGGGGCGAACTTTGATGAAGAAATCAAAGAAATGCAGATGAATAAGATGTTGTGCTTGCCAATTCCAGCAATTGATCTGACTTCGAATGATGAGGTTATTAATTATTATTTTTTGAACTGTCTTCAAAGAATTTTTCTAACATATTTTATCTAATTTCCAGATGTCGAGTGGCAACGTGAATTTCTTCATAGTCGACACCCGGTCGAATGCAGATTTCGACTCCGGACACTTTGTCTCATCCTTCAACTTGAATTGCGTTGCGGTACTAGCCACATTATACTAAACGACGTCACTGATCTTTCTTACAGATTGTTGACGAACCCGAAAAATTCGAAATTGCGCTGAATAGTCTGGAATGCTACAAAACGTCGCGTCGTGCCGAAGATCACTATCTCATCTTGGGATACGGTTCCGATGAAGAGGATAATTATATGAACATGCTGATCGCTATGTTCATACAGAAGGGCAAAGCTCATGTATCTTTTGTGCAGGGAGGCTATCAGAGTAGGTGGAAAAGTTGCCATAAAAAGAATCTGAGGTATTTTTTTTCAGAACTTCATGACTGCATCGGACAGCATAACAGATGGGAGTTGATTGCAATGCATTCGGAGGAGAAATGTCATCTTTGTTCTATTGAGAAAGCCAGTCCAAAATGGGTACGTTTCTAACTTTTATGGCAAATTATTTGTGAGAAAAAAAAAGAAGAAAGACACTTTCTGAAAGTTTCACTATAGCAAACAGTCAATCATGTATTTCTTCTTATTTCTCAGAAAAATAAGAGTGAGTGAAAATAAGAGCTGACATGTTTAATGACTTATTATTTCAGGGATTCTTCTCCAAAGTAAAATCTGCGGTGAGCAACACCTCTAACCGAATGAACGAGCGTGTTGAAGCGGTGGTTTTCCCGATTGTTGATGACAGAAAGCTGGATGACAAACTGAATCACGCTGACTCAAAACAACGTCACGGAAAGAGATACCGACAGCAATCGGTGTTCACGATTGATGAGAATAGTGATGAGGAGTTGACACCGGGCGCTGCTGTGGATGAGAATCCCAAAGAAGAGGTATATTTGAAAATAATAAACGTCTAACTCTAAGAATTTATTTCCAAATCCTGCTCTCCAAGGAGTTCACTGAAACATTCGAATGCCAGGAAGTTTTCCGTGATGGAAGTATCAACGGACACATCGCACTGACTCGAACCCATATCTACGTTCTTCATGACGTCCCTGGAAAACAGGGATACGTCACTACTGAAGCCCGTCATGCTCTTTCCACGGTTGTTGCGGTTACCAGTCGTCGGAGTGTCCCTGAAATGCTCACCTTCAAACTTGGATACGAAATGAACGGATCTTCGAAAATAACTGTTGTACATAAGTGAGTTGCCTTTGTTTGGTTATTTCTAAACAATAATAATTTCAGGTTATACGTTCCAAAAGCTGGTGAATGCGCGAAAGCAGTGAAATTGGCTATCTATGCTCTCCGTCCGCTTCCTGATGCATAATTGTATACATTCTTTGTCATACCGCACTACACTTCACTTCAATCTTCAACACAGTTATTTCCACCATGTGATTAGTATATATATATATATAAGCGTAGTATACAACTTTCCAATGCTTCAGTCATAATCTTGCTGGGTCTTACTTTCTTAATGCAGCATCTTGTGTAATTTTCGTACTTGGGTATAAGCTTTCTTTAATCTGTGAGTAGTTTAAGCCGGGAACTGTACCCAATCTTTGGTCAATTGTAATAGTTACGCTTTGTGTTAGATATTGATGTAGAAATGAATTTTATGTCCACGATCAAAACATTTCGTTGATTTAAGTACGTTTGTGTTTATGGTTCTCTAAAAACCTGATACCTGATACAAACTGTCACTAAACTTCCTGACGGAGTAGTGAAGTGCCAGCTGGAAGAAGTCCGTGACATCTTCAACGCTCAGCTGGGAAGCCATATTCTCCAGGATTCTCCAGGCACTGTTGGTGATTCCTCTACCGGAACACCAGCCGAAGAAGCACCGAACGGAGGTGAGTTGATAACGTTATTGTCAGGCACTTCTAAAAGTTCAAATTTTCAGACAGATTCCCGAGTCTTCTGGATTCTGGAGACTTCTCCGACTTCACTATCGTCGCATCTTGTGGTCGCGAGTTTAACGCTCATATGTGCATTCTTTCCTCTCGATCCGATTACTTCAATGCGCTTCTTCGCAACAAAACCACCAGAGAATTTCTCCATAAACGTGTAAAGTTCGATGACATTTCTGCAACAACACTTGAAGTCGTTCTCCGACATATCTACAACACCAGTGGTGAAGATACGATTGAGGACGACCAACTTACATCAGATCTTGCTGCAGCTGTGGACAGGTGAGTATTCTATCTAACAGGGGAAATCATTGGAGACGCGGCTCTCAGAAGATCTATTATATAAATTTGGTCATAGATACTTTTGACTACGTGGAGTCCATTTCTCCTAACAAAATTGGCTATATGCCTCTGTTAGCCGAGTTATGGCCTCTCAAGCTTTTCATATACCCAAGCTTTTTTACTTGGAATACCGAATCGGCCTCATATTTGCCACCGTGATGTTTCATATGTGTTCCCCGGCGGTTCACCTGTGATCACGTTAGAAAAATGAAAAAAATCTACGCGTATATTAAAACATCTTTAAGTAAACCTTGCGTATACGCCGATGTGAAAAATGTGAAAATCTCTATGTGAAATATCTTGACTATGTTTGAGAGCTCATACTCGGCTCGCAAAGACATTTAGCCGGTTTTGACCGCAGAAGTGTGCTTCCCGTAGTCGAAGGCACCTATTACCAAATTTAAAGATTCTTTGAACGCCGCATCTCCATAGAATCCTTTTGTAAATAGTTAATCGACTGACCGTCACAATTGCAGACTTATGGTACCTTCAATGCTCACCCAAATCAGGAAAATACTCACTCAGAACTTATCAGTCGATAATGTCGTTACTCGTATCGCAATGGCCGCTGAGCTCCGAATGGAAGATGAATATTATTATCTTCTTGAGTACTTTTCAACTATCAAGAAGGAGGCAATGGAATCAACAGTAAGCAAACTGAAATGTATGCGTCTATTCAATAAAATTTTTACAGTTGTGGCTTGTGTTGAAAAAGGAAAAACCACAAATGACTGTAAAAATTCTTGAAGATGCCGTGATGCTTGATGAAACATCTCGTCAAGTTGTTCAACAAAATGTTGATCGAGTCATCACTCTTGAATGATTCATTAATTTTGTTTCTCTTTGAAAATATTATGTTATTATTCTTTTTAAACTCATTCATAATATTTTTAATATACCAAACATTTGCAAAATAGCTTGTGCTATTTAAAACATTTTTATGGTTTGGCTTAAAATTCATTAAACAGCTAAGTTATTGTTTTTGAATGTTTGTGAATATAGAACAATCAAAGTATTCGATATTATTTTAATGTTTTTCTTGCTCCCGTATCCATTTCTCCCTTTTGAAAGCTATTACCTTTTTTCTTTTCCGTTTATTCCTCTTTCCAATCTATTTTCTTTAATGTTATCTCTTCCCATTTTATCTTCCTCTCCCGCTTGTGAGTTGCCGATAAGGTGATCTCTTGATTTCCTTTTCTCATTTCTGATTCTTAGAGTATTACACCTCACCCTTTAATTCTGACTCACAAAATCATGGCCCCGCCGGGTTCAAGAATTGAACCCAATTTTTCCAGAACTTTTAGAAGATCCCAGTTTTTCCACAACTTGACATTTTCACCGAAAATGGTAAAACTTCCCTGTGCGTCTCATTTCGTCTCATTTTTCATCGTTTGTATTGTGTTAATAAAGGAATTTTTTAGCACATACCTCTACCTTTTTTACTTTAATTCTAAAGGAATCTAACACTTGAAGTCTGTAAAGGCGTTCCTTTCAAACGATCTGGAAATTTGGTCATTGGTACTTTCGACTTTATGAAGTCCTTTTTCTGCAATCAAAATAGGATAAATCTCTCTGCTAGCCAAGTTATGAGCTTACTAAGACTTACGTTGATTCCATTGCCACTTTCGTGATAGTTGAAAAGAACTCAAGAAGGAAATAATATTCATCTTCCATTCGGAGCTCAGCGGCCATTGTGATACCAGTAACGACATTATCGACTGATAAGTTCTGAGTGAGCATTTCCCTGATTTGAGTGCGCATAGAGGTAACAATAAGTCTGCAATCATGACGGTCAGTTAGTCAATAAATTATTTAAATACAATACTATCAACTGCTGAAGCAAGATCTGTTGTAAGTTGGTGATCGAACTTTACACGTTTTTCGAGAAATTCCCTAGTTGTTTTGTTGCGAAGAAGCGCTTCGAAGTAATCGGAACGAGAGGAAAGAATGCACATATGAACGTTGAACTCGTGACCACAAGATGCGACAATAGTGAAGTCGGAGAACTCTCCAGAGTCCAAAAAACTCAGGAATCTGTCTGAAAATTCGAAATTTTAGAAGTGTCTGACAATACCGTTATCCACTCACCTCCGTTCGGTGCTTCTTCGGCTGGTGTTCCGGTAGACGAATCACCAACAGTGCCTTGTAAAAGGCCAAGCTTTTCCAAACGCATTTTCTTTCTTGCGTAGGAATCAAACACGCTTGTGGTCCAGGTGAGAATCTCGCCGTAAACGGTTATTTCACATCCCAACGTCAACGTGTCATTTGGTGAATTACTTGATTTATTACGTAATAAAAAATATGAAAAATGGGACAAACACAGGAGTTTTGACTAGTTCCGATGAACACGTGGCAAAAAGTTGCGGAAAAACTGGGATCTTGTAGAACATTATGAATAAAACTGGGCCCAATCTTTGAACCCGGACTAGACCGAGATGTTGCAAGTCAGGATTAATGCGTGAGGTGTAATACAATAAAAACCAGAAAAGAAAAAGGGAATCGAGAGATCACATTATCGGCAACTCACAGGGGAGAGATAAATTTTTTTTTAAATAGATGGGAAAGAGGAATAAACGAGAAAAGAACAACATGTAATAGCTTTGAAAATGGAAAAATGAATAAGGGAGGAAGTAGCACATAAAAAGAATGTCGTTTATATCAAATGTTCGGTACAATTAAAATAATAATAATGCGTTTAATATGATTTTTGACATGATCAGTGCAAGCGTAAATGAGATGAGTGTATTCAACAGAAAAAGTTTAAGAAATGGTATGGAAGAAGGAACGAATGGGAAAAGGAAAAAATGTTGATAGCTTTATAAAGGGAGAGACGGATAAGAAAGGGGATAAAGTATTAGAAGGATGTTGTTAATATCGAACAATCAAATGTGGCTTGTGGTACATTCTTAAACCCTGCTATAAAAACGTTTTAAATATCACGAGCTATTCCTTGAATTAATAAAAATAATGAGAATGCTTTAAAACGTTTTCAGATATGACCATTGCGGAAGAGATGAATGAATCATTCAAGAGTGATGACTCGATCAACATTTTGTTGAACCACTTGACGAGATGTTTCATCAAGCATCACGACATCTTCAAGAATTTTGACAGTCATTTGTGGTTTTTCCTTTTTCAACACAAGCCACAACTGTAAAAATTTTATTGAATAGACGCATACATTTCAGTTTGCTCACAGCCGATTCCATCGCCTTTTTCTTGTTTTTTGAAAAGAATTCAAGAAGATATTCATATTCCTCATCCATTCTGAGCTCAGCGGCCATCGTGAGACGGGTGACGACATTATCGATTGACAAGTTCAAAGTGAGCATTTTCTTGATTGGAGTGCGCATTGAAGTTACCATAAGTCTGCAATTGTGACGGTCAGTCGATTAACTATTTACAAGATGAGCCTATGGAGATGCGGCGTTCGAACGATCTATAAAGTTGGTAGTAGGTACCTTCGTCTACGGGAAGTCCATTTCTGCGGTCAAACCCCGCTAAAGGTCTCTGTGATCCGAGGTATGACTGTTTGTATAGTGAAGGTTTTTCACATCGAATTCCGAATCAGCTAATTGTATACGCAAAGATGTTTTCATTCTAACGTACAAGCACAGGTGAACCGCCGGGGAACGCATATGGAACCGCGCGGTGGCGTATATGCGACCAATTTGGTATTCCATGAGAAAAAGCATAACCATATAAAAAGTTTAAGAGCTCATATCTCGGATTGCTGTAAAATTTTGGTTTCGATGACAGAAATGGATTTCCCGTTGTCAAAAGTATCTATGTCCAAATTTAAAAATCTTCTGAGAGCCGCGTCTCCAATGACTTTCTCTGTTGGATAAAATACTCACCTGTCAAGAGCTGCAGCGAGATCTGATGTAAGTTGGTCGTCTTCAATTGTATCATCACCACTGGTGTTGTAGATATGTCGGAGAACGACTTCAAGTGTTGTTGCAGAAATGTCATCAAACTTTACACGTTTGTCGAGAAATTCACGAGTGGTTTTGTTGCGAAGAAGCGCATTGAAGTAATCGGAACGAGAGGAAAGAATGCACATATGAGCGTTGAACTCGCGACCACAAGATGCGACGACAGTGAAGTCTGAGAACTCCCCAGAATCCAGAAGACTCGGGAATCTGTCTGAAAATTCGAAATTTTAGAAATGCCTGACAATAGCGTTATTCACTCACCTCCGTTTGGTGCTTCTTCAGCTGGTTTTCCGGTAGAGGAATCACCATCAGTGCCTGGTAAAAGGCCAAGCTTTTCCAAACGCATTTTTTTTCTTGCAAAGGAGTCGAACACGTTTGTGGACAAGGTGAGTGGCTCACCGTAAATGGTAATTTCGCATCCAATCGTCAACTCGTTTTTTGGTGTGTAAATGTTAGGGAGGTTCTAAAAGTGAAAATATATATTGATTAAAGTATTTGAACAGTTTGGTATACCTTGAGAGTTTTCGACGAGAAAAACGCGCTGGCTTCGAGGACTTCACCGGGACTGAACACCAAGTTTCTACTCAGACGACAAGTGCGCGGTCCGTGCAAAGTGATGATGGAGAAGCTGACACGGAAACGAATACGTGGGTTGGGGCATTCTGAACGAAATGTGTATTATTTTCAAAATGTGTCAGACTTACTCTTGACGTGCAGATCTTGTGATAAATACTCCGCATCTTCCTCATCTTTTCCGTTTGGGAACAGCTTCAAGGTGAACTCGTGTTCTGTGTCACCGATATTGCTGAAATCAAACTTGCATAAGTTGTGAACATCACAATCAAATACTCACGGTGTCATAATGTATTCTCCAGTATGAAGAATCTCCAGGTGAGTAGAAAAGTTTTCGATAGACCAATGATTTTCAAAGTACTTCCGCGTCATTCTCGTTGAGCAACTCGATACGTGTCCCAGATCCCGTCGGAACGGCCTCTTGGCTGGCGCCCTGTCGCTCTTCGAACGGTCACCATTTGGTTGACTCCCATCTTCGATGTCACTCATGTTGCTTGGTGGACTATATTGGTCTGAAAACATAGTTTTCCAAGATCTGTCAGGAAGTTTAGTGACAGTTTGTATCAGGTATCAGGTTTTTAGAGAACCATAAACACAAACGTACTTAAATCAACGAAATGTTTTGATCGTGGACATAAAATTCATTTCTACATCAATATCTAACACAAAGCGTAACTATTACAATTGACCAAAGATTGGGTACAGTTCCCGGCTTAAACTACTCACAGATTAAAGAAAGCTTATACCCAAGTACGAAAATTACACAAGATGCTGCATTAAGAAAGTAAGACCCAGCAAGATTATGACTGAAGCATTGGAAAGTTGTATACTACGCTTATATATATATATACTAATCACATGGTGGAAATAACTGTGTTGATGATTGAAGTGAAGTGTAGTGCGGTATGACAAAGAATGTATACAATTATGCATCAGGAAGCGGACGGAGAGCATAGATAGCCAATTTCACTGCTTTCGCGCATTCACCAGCTTTTGGAACGTATAACCTGAAATTATTATTGTTTAGAAGTAACCAAACACAGGCAACTCACTTATGTACAACAGTTATTTTCGAAGATCCGTTCATTTCGTATCCAAGTTTGAAGGTGAGCATTTCAGGGACACTCCGACGACTGGTAACCGCAACAACCGTGGAAAGAGCATGACGAGCTTCAGTAGTGACGTATCCCTGTTTTCCAGGGACGTCATGAAGAACGTAGATATGGGTTCGAGTCAGTGCGATGTGTCCGTTGATACTTCCATCACGGAAAACTTCCTGGCATTCGAATGTTTCAGTGAACTCCTTGGAGAGCAGGATCTGGAAATAAATTCTTAGAGTTAGACGTTTATTATTTTCAAATATACCTCTTCTTTGGGATTCTCATCCACAGCAGCGCCCGGTGTCAACTCCTCATCACTATTCTCATCAATCGTGAACACCGATTGCTGTCGGTATCTCTTTCCGTGACGTTGTTTTGAGTCAGCGTGATTCAGTTTGTCATCCAGCTTTCTGTCATCAACAATCGGGAAAACCACCGCTTCAACACGCTCGTTCATTCGGTTAGAGGTGTTGCTCACCGCAGATTTTACTTTGGAGAAGAATCCCTGAAATAATAAGTCATTAAACATGTCAGCTCTTATTTTCACTCACTCTTATTTTTCTGAGAAATAAGAAGAAATACATTATTGACTGTTTGCTATAGTGAAACTTTCAGAAAGTGTCTTTCTTCTTTTTTTTTCTCACAAATAATTTGCCATAAAAGTTAGAAACGTACCCATTTTGGACTGGCTTTCTCAATAGAACAAAGATGACATTTCTCCTCCGAATGCATTGCAATCAACTCCCATCTGTTACGATGCAGTCATGAAGTTCTGAAAAAAAATACCTCAGATTCTTTTTATGGCAACTTTTCCACCTACTCTGATAGCCTCCCTGCACAAAAGATACATGAGCTTTGCCCTTCTGTATGAACATAGCGATCAGCATGTTCATATAATTATCCTCTTCATCGGAACCGTATCCCAAGATGAGATAGTGATCTTCGGCACGACGCGACGTTTTGTAGCATTCCAGACTATTCAGCGCAATTTCGAATTTTTCGGGTTCGTCAACAATCTGTAAGAAAGATCAGTGAAGTCGGTTAGTATAATGTGGCTAGTACCGCAACGCAATTCAAGTTGAAGGATGAGACAAAGTGTCCGGAGTCGAAATCTGCATTCGACCGGGTGTCGACTATGAAGAAATTCACGTTGTCACTTGACATCTGGAAATTAGATAAAATATGTTAGAAAAATTCTTTGAAGACAGTTCAAAAAATAATAATTAATAACCTCATCATTCGAAGTCAGATCAATTGCTGGAATTGGCAAGCACAACATCTTATTCATCTGCATTTCTTTGATTTCTTCATCAAAGTTCGCCCCAAAGATAATGTAATGGAAATCCTTCCGAATACATTCAGGAGTCTTCTCGGAGTAGTGAAGTGCCAGCTGGAAGAAGTCCGTGACATCTTCAACGCTCAGCTGGGAAGCCATATTCTCCAGGATTTGAACTGCTTGCGCTCTGGAATCATTTTTTTGTTGAAAATAAAGGGAAACTGATGACTCACTGCTCGCCACGTTTCACCTGCAGGATCTCTTCCTTGGCATTGATCAAGAAGACAATTGCAAGATGGAAAACAAGGAAGGGGTCACCCTGAAAACTATTCATTGCTTCTGAGTTATTAACTGTATATAAAATTACTCTACCTGTTCAATGTAAATTTTCCATAATTCATGGCAAGTTTCGGTTGACATACTGCTCGCGAATAGTGTGGAGAACCATTGTTTGCAGTACGTTGACGGGGAACAGTGGAGAGCTTCCAGGTGGTTACTAGAAACGTTTATTATTTTATTTTCTTACCGAATCATAAAATCATACCTGATTTGTGGGTCGTGGTACTGCAGGAGAAGGCGGAACAAGTCGTAGATTTGAGCATTCGGGCGTGTGTCCTTTGGAATGTATTTGGTAGTAAAGGCAAAGAAAACGTTGAACTCGTGAGCAGCCGGGAGGTTGAGAAGCAGAAGTTTCTCGAGAATCTGAAATTAAAACATTTAGAACATTCAAAATACTGTCTAGGGAAGGTCATGGAGTCACTGTGGAGATATGGGAGGTGACCTATATCGTTGGAAAGCTGAGAAAATGCTGATTCAAAATATATACTCAGTTTTTGCTCTTGAGGACTGGTATTCGAGTAACATTAGGTCAAAGTAAGGACCGTTGGCAAGTAATTACCCTCAAAACGTGGTAATGACTTGCCAGCGGTCTGAACTTTGAATTAATTTTTCTCGAATACCAAGCTTCGAGGGCAAAAACTGAATATATATTGCAATCCGCGTTTTCTCAGCTTTCTAATGGTATATGTCACGATCCATGTCTCCACACTGACTCCATTTCCTTCCGTAGTGACATTCAATTAAAAAAAAAAAATATTATTAGTATATTCCATATTATTAGTATATTCATTTCCACATCATTCTCTTACATTTGGAGAAGAATGGCGACCATACATGTTGCCGAGAGAGTGATGAGTCCGAGAACTCCAAAGAAGAGCGAGAGGAATCCTCCGAGGATGGCGACTCCTTTGGCCAAGAAGCGAACCCACCTGCAATACGAATTACGAAATTCGCCAAGGTTTTGTGTGTCTTACCATGGAAACGCGGCGTTCGGATCGTGCTCCGCTTGCAATAAATAAGAACAGGGGTTCGGGTGGGATATAGGTTTATTAGGATAATAGATATAAGCGTCAGGTGAGATCAAGAAAGACGAGGGTCGAGGAGAAGCCAAGAGATCAAGAAATGTCGGTATTTATAGTCCGATTGGAATGTGGAGGCGGGGTCCGGATGAGCTTATGGTCGGCAGCGTGCGGCGAGAGAGTGTGCCGGCAGCGGAGGGCACGGTGCGTGGGCTCCTGGAGACGGTGGTGGCGTGTCTGCTGGGCTCAAAGTGCATCCGGCGAGATGTTGAGGGAGGACGCGGAGACGGAGAGAGCAGGCGGATGAGAAGGGTCTGTAAGATGGAATGGTTAGAAATAGTATTGATATGTAAGAGGGTCTCAGAGATCTGTTCTGGACAGTCTTTGAGGAATCCTAATCCTTTCTAGTTTGGATGCCTTCTGGAAAGGAGGAGATAGTGTGCTTTCTCTGGAGAGGGAAAAGGCAATATCTGAGCCCTTCCCAGATGACGAATAGTTCCGGGTTTGATCCCGGGAATGGGTGACGTCATGAGACTAAGATACAGGCAAAGCTAAGGAATATGAATATTCCTTACACTTTCCCTCTTATGCTAGGACCGACCCTGGTCCTGAAACCTGAGATCTCAAAACTTAAGATACTAGCTTATACCCCTTTTTGCATGGGTAAACTCACACGTACTTATATAATTACTGGATGTTTCTTTTGTGTGGAACATTAATAGAACAAAAACGAGGCATATTGCTTTGCTTGTGTCCCTTTTTAATGCTGCACGAATCTGCTTCCTCGGTGCGTCGATCCCTTTGGAACCTTGCGGAAGAATAGATTCCAGATTTTCGAAGTCTCGGCGGCCTTCCTGTTGAGAAGCACGAAAACTTGGCCCTTTGCTCTTGACAGGGCGACGTTGATGCGCCGGACGTCCTCCACGAACGCCGTTTGATCTTCCTTGGCATCTTTGGAATTGAAGTCCGAGCTCTTCGTGGTTAGTACGATCGTCACGTCAAACTCCAGGCCTTGAGATGCGTCTATCGTTCCCACGAAGGAGTTGTTCAGCGCCTCCATCCTTGACAGAAGTCCACACTGAGCCTTGTAGAATGTGAGGACAGCCACCGTCTTGCTCGGGTGCGCCTTCTGGATCTTCTCGACCATGGCCGCGGCGATCCCTGCTTCCTCGATGTTGACGCGTGACGTCCCTGCTAACTGGTCCTCTCCTTGCGTGCTGATGATTTGGATTGGGAACTTGCTCTCGATGCCCAAACACTCCGTGTACGGCTTTGGCTCCACGGGGCTGCGTGCTGACTTGAGCTTCCCGTTGTAGAAGAGGTCCGAGCAGACTTGTGTGAGCTTCTGCGGGCATCGTCTGACCGTCATGATGGAGAAGACGGGAATCGACTTGGTGGCACTTTCCAGCAACGCTCCTACCGCAATCTTCTTGAACTCGTTCGGCAACTCGGTGTGCGCATAAGGAGCCAACTGTCGAATGTCCCCAATCAGAGCGTACCGCGCATTCGGGCACAGTGATCCCAGAGTAATCAACTGGTGCATGGGGAATTGCGAAGCTTCGTCGATCTGGTTGGTGATAATCGTGTTTTTGTGGTTTTTGAGTGGTCCATCGTACAAGAACTCAATCATCGAGGCTGCTGTTCCAAAAAGCACGTTCCGTTTGTAGATTTTTAAAAACGTAGACCAGCAGGAAAAGGAGGGTTCCTCTTTGGTTTGAAAGACAGATTGGAGTTGCTGGTTCTTTGGGCACCATCCCTCCAAGGCGTTGGCGTTATCTCTGACGAGATGTTGTACTGCAGTCCTCGCGAGATGGCAAGGCTCTCTGTCCTCGCCAGTCTCGGAGTCTACCTTCTTGACATGTGTACTGATCGCCAACGTTGGGTAGTCGATTGGGGTGCGTACCTTCTCTTCAATCTGATCGTGGTTCGAAGGGGAGATGACGCGTACGGCCCGAATCTTCTTGTCCTCTGGGAACTTGAGGAATGTCGAAACCAAGGCTGCCACCGCTCCATTTGTGACCGCTGTCGTCATGTGAATCTTGTCCTTGTCCAGCTCGAGCGCAGCCAAGCGCAGCGCGACGATGATGAGGTACGTCTTTCCCGTTCCAAATGGAGAATCTGCTACGACCGCTGGGTGCTTGGAGCGTACAAAACCATTGACGTAGTTCTTCTGCTCGGTTGTGAGGGGACATCCTTTCAGTGCAACTTTTACCTCCTGGTCTCTGACCTCCTGTCTTGCAATCTTGTTGCCTCCAAGCACGGCTTCGAGTAGGAGGCGGATGGGAGCGTCCTTTCGCATCTCCTGGTAATCCTTGACCAACGGGAATGTCTGGAAACTGCGTTTGTTGTTTTCCAGCTGCTGCACGAGGATCACTTGCTGCCCTTTCCAGTTCTTGGCCGCGTCACAGACGGTTGGTTTGCTCGACATTGGTCTCAGAGTGAGAGTGATCTTGCCAAGATCAGGTGTTGCGCTCTCAATTTCGACGTCGTACGGCCTGTCCTCCGTTTCCATAACCAGCTTGGTTCCTCGGGTCCATTTTTCTGGGTGCGGCTGTCCGTACAGGCTTCGGATGTCGCACGTGATGATGGGGCGGCCTCTGACCAGACTGACTTTGTCGGCGATGGTGACTTTTGGCTGCAAGTCCTTGTTCTGATTTGCCACGGCCAAGGTTCCGGAGAACGCCAGGAACGCTGATCGGATCATTGCTCGGAGGGGATCGGGCTTCTGTGGGGTCCAGTCCTTGAAGACGTCCGGGTGTCGCAGAGATTCTGCTTCCTCAGCGGAGACGTGCTGAAAAGAGAGCACGCTGGGGTATACCGTGACGAAGGTTTCCTTGACGCAAGCCTGAGCCAGGACCATGTTCCTCGGCTTCCCTGGGATGATGGAAGCCAGCAGTTTTCCTGGTTGCAACGAGGACAGGAATATCCTTCCACGGGCCTTCGCGTTGGGCGCATTTGGGATTTTTGCTGCCTGGTACAGCTCGGTCCTGACTGAGATCGGGACATTGACTCCGGCGGCGGTGACCGTGGTGTTCTTCGAATTCTTCTTACTGTGCGGCATGCGTGATGTCAGGGCGTCCTTGTAAGTTCGTTCGAGGGTGTAGAATTTCGAGATGTCCCAGAATCCCTTGGTCTCCTTTGTATGGATGTCTTTCCAATGGGTTGCGATGTCCTCCGTCTCCCTCTTCGGCCTGGGTCTCATTTCGGTCACATAAACTGCGTCTCCTGGAGGAAGTTGTTGTGGTGGAGCTGCGTTCCGTTTAGCAGATCCTCCGAGAATGTTGACAGGTAGGCCCCGTGCAGATCCGGCCTGTCGGGATGTGACACCTCGAGGTTGAGCGGAGTAGCCATCCATAGATTACCGTTTGATGACTTCAGGATGTAGATGATGCCTGGTGTCTGGGGCGGGTTCTTGATGGTCTTCATTTCTTCGACAAATCGTCCTTTTAGAGTTGGTCCTCCAGACGGTGTGATGGCGCGAGCCCATTGGACGGATTTGTTCCGGAATTCCTGGACGTCTTCGATGGTTGTTGCCGCTGCGATGGCCTTGGCGACGTTCTTTGGTACATGCCCCAGGTCCTTGTTGTAGCTGTTTTCCCAAGGATGGTGTTCGTTCTCAACCAAATTCGCTGGGAGCTTACGCTCCGGTAGGACCAAATCGGGTTCTAAAGCTGAGATCGTGGGAGCTGTTGGACCGGGAGCACGAGACGAAGCTCCAGAGTCACTCTGTACTCTGGATTCAGTCATCTCTGATGCGCTGCCGGCTGTGGATACTTCCTTGGCTTTGTCTTCGGGATCGGGAACGAGGATTTCAATTTCGGAGGTTGCTGGGCCGGAAGCACGAGACGAAGCTCTGGAGTCACTCTGTACTCTAGATTCAGTCGTCTCGGGTGTGCTGCCAGTTGTGGGTTCTTCTTTGGCTTCTTTGGGATTGGGGGCGGAGCTTTGAACTTCGGAGGCTGCTGGGCTGGGAGCACGAGATGAAGCTCTGGAGTCACTATGTACTCCAGATTCAGTCATCTCGGATGTGCTGCCGGCTGTGGGTTCTTCGCTAGCTTGCCTCATTTTCTTGGCCACCGGTGATACTGGGTCCTCCTCCAGGTCCATGAGCTGTTCGAGGACGGCTTCGGTGTCCATCGGTTCTTCTTGCTCGGTTTCCGACGGAGTCCTTTCCAGCAGTATTTCGGAGAGCGACCGCTCCAGAGGAGGCGGTGATTCGTTGCTTTGCATATGCAAAATTCGTTGCTTTGCATATGCATTGTTACGTGAAACTGCTCTGTGAGCGAGGGTAGAGTGTACGGTACGGCTATGAGTACGGTGTATATAAGAAGTAAACAAAAGGGAGGAGAAAAGAAACGAAAAAACGAGGAGAGGAGACAAGAGAGTGATGAGACACGGAGTGAAAAGGAGCCACCCTCAGACCCATTTTTTTGTGTTACGTGGCCTTTCTCTACTAATAAAACTTCATTTTCACAAATAAACACTTTGAGGAATCGTGCCTGATGGTTACGACTAACACCAATACTTGGCACAAGGCAATCAAACATGACAAGGGTCCTTGACTAGACCCAGTACTTCGTGGATAGTTATTCTCCCCTACTCTATTTTTTACAAGTCCCATGACTACCGAAGTGACAAAATCTTTACCTTCACATGTCCCAAATACTTTCTATCGGTGTAGACTTTGACTCTCTTGTTAATTTATAATTGTATTGTTTATAATTGTTTATTTTAATAAAAAATCACTGATCATAAAATGGATAATCATCAATTAACAGAGTATTAGTAGGCAACAGGCCGAAAGGGGTGACAACTCCATGAATATCGTAGTGGCCCTTATCCATCTTCGGGTTGAATCGCTTGTCGGTGACACATGTCCAAAGTCCATCCAGCGCATTGTCTCCTCGCTTGAACGTCATCATTTTTGCGACGAGTGGTTCCGAAATCCCCTCAGAAATGAAGTCCTTCGTCTGTAAGAATAAAAATTAGACGTTTTTTATTCTCAAGTTTTGACTTACCGTCTCCTTCATGGTGTTGAATGATATGGCCTCGGAGTTTTTCGACGTGAGACTAACACCTTTGGCCTTGACTGAATAGCTGCTCGTTCCTTGCTGATCCTCCATCCTCAGCGCATACATTTTGGGTGCCATCACCACCACTTCCTTCAATTTTCTTCCTGCAGGTATCTCATCAGTAAGGAAACCCAACTGCTCGCCTCTCATTGATTCTAACTTGTTTTCTCCAACATTCTCCTTGTAGATTACTGAGTCGGTGTCACAGTAAATCATGTTTTCGATTCCGGCCTTTTCCATGGCCTGGGTGAGACGCAGACGAGCAGCACTTGTAGTCTGAGCGGCTATTGCCAGATTGGTGAATCCTCCCGGCAGTAGAGCCTCTTTCTTTGGTCGTCTCGAGAGAAAGTATTTTTTCGCACCAAAAGGAATCATGTTAACTGGCTCGTACTTTGGGTCGTTTAAAAACTTTGTCATCCCCACAGCATCGGCCAGACGGATCAACTTTGTTTCGACTTTGTCGGGATTTTGAGCGAATTTACCTGAAAAAAATCAAAATTAGTAAAAACATACGAAATTAAAATTACTTACCCCAGGCAGAATTCAAAAACAGCTTTGCAAGACTCCTCATGGCTTTGTTGACCTTGATTTTTGTTGGATCCAACTGAACACCGTCCATATCCCAAATTTTTTTGATGTAGGCATCCTTCTCGTCGTCAGTCATATCCGGTCTTGGCCATCCACTACTCTCATGTTTCATCTTGAGGAGAGGCTTGATGTAGTCCGCGAAGAATCCTCCAGCAACCCATCTATCCCAGTGCCAAATTTCGTGATATCTCAAAACCTTGTAGCCCTTGCTGATGGCATAATTCAGTTCGTCAGTACACCAAACACCTGTCAGGTACCGCTCGGAAACCTTTGTGTGTGTACAAGGAGTGCTAATGTTCTGGCTCTCTCCACAAGTCCGACACAATACAAACATTAGTTTTTGACTAATCTTCTGAGGAAGGAACCCGATTTCGGCATTGGGCTCAGGAAGAACATCACAATAAACAAGTCCACGATATGTGAGAGGTTCTTCAGGTTTTGGAAATTCAGCACTAATTATTCGAGGATTACCAAAGGGATATGCAGTACCTCCAGCATTGAGATATGGGTAGAGACTTGTGAAATCCAAATAGTTGAGAAGTGAAGTAGTCGTAGCCTGTGTAATTGACCGAAAAGCTTGAGTCCTTCCACCATAGAGAGCCTCACGAGGGGTGAGTCGATGAGTATATCGCCAGAGTTTGAAGAATTTGTGCATCTCTGGGTCATTTGCCATTTCCTTCCTAATTTCACACTCCCACTTGGCATGGACCGTGTAGCCTTCAGCACGAAGTTCATTCTCTCGTCGAAGTGTCTCAGCAAGCAAACTTCCCATTTTTCTGTTTTTGTTTACGGGTGAAAACTTTTCGCCAATGGGGTGACACTTTGAACATCCGTGATACAGACAACCATATATTTCATAAATTTCACGAGTCTCTGGGTTGTAGGCATCCAAATAATGTTTACGTCCATTTGCATCGATGCAGTGTTCACCTCCACGAAGTTTGTACTTTAACTTTAGACCAGGATTCTTCTTCTCAAGCCACTGGATGTACTTCAAAGCAAGGACCGAGTTGTTGCCACCGCCATATCCCTCCTCAGGAACATACCCTACCTCTCCCTGTTTAATGTATTCGTGTTTGAGCACGAACATAACATAGGAGGCGAGAGTACACCCTTGGATAATAGGATTCCATCCATTGAAAGTGGATTCGCACATCTGCAAAAATACAAAATTAGTATTGAAAATAGTACTGACACAGTATGAGAGGTACCCCTATGCACACACACACGCATGTCTACGGTAGGACTATGTAGTATAGGGGAACAACTATCTTTTTCTCGAAAAAGTAGTGGTTTTTTCACATTTTACAAATTGTGTACATTTCAAAACTAATTGTACACATTTAGTTTTGAATTGTGAACATTTAGTTGACAAATTGTGTACAATTGATTGGCAATTTGACACTCTCTATAAAACTACGATATTTTTGGGGTAGTGGTTAGGATTGGTATATGTGTGCATAGAGCGGGTCCACCTGTGTGTCACCTCGGGGTATATGCGGTAAAATTGTGTTTTTTTCGTAGAAAACTAGGTATTTCGGTAAAAAGTACAGAAAAATAGGTGGATTTTTGTAGTTTCAGGGTGGGTATATGACTGTGTGTAGTAGGGTACCCATGTGTAGGGTATGAATATGTGTATGTATTCTCATCCTCATGGTTTTTTTTACTAAAACATTTAATATGCAATTCATTCACTAATTGTGCACTTTTAGTTTCGAATTGTGAACATTTAGTTTCGAATTGTGCACTTTTAGTTGACAAATTGTATACATTTGTTTTTAGCTTGACATTCTCTATAAAACTTTGATATCATTGGGATATAGGATAGGTATATGTGTGCATAGAGGGGTCCACGTGTGTGTCAGCCAAGGGGTATCTGCGGAAAAATGGTGTTTTCATAGAAAACTAGGTAAAAGTATAGGAAATTATGGAGGGATGGTGTCGACTATGAGCTATATGTGCGGTAAAATTGTGTATTCACTACTTTTTCGGCAGGGTAGTAGGATTTTTGTAGTTTCAAGGTGCGTGCGTGTGTGTGTTGGAACAAATTTAGGTGTTTTTATAAAAAATTCACTAACCTCAATGAAAGCGACCAGTGTTAGCCTTAGAATTCGGACATCAGACAAGCAGTATCGTTCCATCTCCGTGTACAAATCGAACGGCGTGTTGTAGTTTTCCTCGTACCACTCTTCAAATTCTTCCTTTTTGGACGTGCCCATGAAATCGGGGCTGTAGTTCTTCTCCGGCCCAGCAACCTCCGAAATTGAAATCCTCGTTCCCGATCCCGAAGACAAAGCCAAGGAAGTATCCACAGCCGGCAGCGCATCAGAGATGACTGAATCCAGAGTACAGAGTGACTCTGGAGAGAGAGGTATGGGGGGGTACTTGTAACACACACGCAACGGAGGGGAGTCGCGGCTGCCAGTGTAGGAGGAGAGGAGCATGGAGATGCAGTGTAGGGGGTCCTCAACTGTGGTAATGAATGGTGTGTAGCGGTTGTTCACTGCTTTTCAATGGGTTACCAATTATGGATAAACGAAAATTTGTTGTAGAAACCAAAGTCTACGTAGATGTGTCTTAAAAATACATGATTCTCTGATTATCGTTATCACCGATGTAAACTTTGTGAGTACATACCGCCAGTTTGTTGTTTCAAGCAGATCACTTAACATATCGCAAGGTTGCAAGTTATGGGGTGTGGGAATATTTTTGCGTCTCTGAAAATTCTGCAACGGCGCACGACTATGTTCTTACGATTATGCTCTTGCGAAGTCATGTATCTTATGCTCATGCGAAGTCATGGGAATTTCATTCCATATTCATTACGTAATTGTTCCGAGACATTTTCTCAACTTTCGTTCGACTCCAATTGATTCAGGTTAGTGACTATCACCCTGTATACATCTACAAGAATTGGACGACGATCATTGTAATCAACTCACAAATTGTGGCCAACGAAACAATTTATACAGGTGTATGCCAAAGATGATGTAAGCAAAGTACACGAGAAGCATTGATATAGGACAAGAACAAAAATTATCAGATTCACAGATTGAATTCCTTCTTGAGTGATGGGCAATCGTGCTGGAAGAACTTCATGTTTTTCTGGGCAATGAGATGAGAACGACACACGGTGCATAGAGCGAGAGCTGAAATTTGGAAATTGAAACTTTTGAAATTTTGATACAAGTAAACTCACGAATCTGGATCATCCCATCTTCAATCTTGACAGTTTCGCGGGTTGAGTTGAACTTCTTGCATAGAGTACACATGTGAACAATAAGTGGATCCAAACCTTTGAAAAGACGTTCTGGCATAACATTGGCCTTGTCTTCGGTAGGAATAATGGACTCAGCAGCCTTCTCATACAACCACTATAAAGAGAATCATTTTGAGTTTTCTACAAATTAAGGTAAACTCACAAGCTTAGCACCAGGGTTTTCACCTTCAGGGACAACGAGCTTCTTTTTCGGAATCTTCTTCTTCTTCTTCTTCATCGGTACATGGTTAGCCTCTTCGCCATCTTCATAACATGGACCTTTCTCACGTTGACCGTTCATCTTGGGCTTAGTAGGAGTACCATAATCGAGGTGAACACCAGACATTCTCTAAAAATAATAAGAAAATTGGGGCGAATAATTTATTGAGGAGAGGAAGCATAACAGGGGATGCGAATGAAAGTCGGAAAAGTGAGGGTGCAAATGAGAAAGTAACGAGTACATGAGTCATCCACAAATAGGGACAGGTCAACTTGAAAAATTCAATCAACCGAGGTTCAGGTGAGGCATGAATCATCACCAGCAGGAGAAATTTTTGCACGAAGTGGACGACTGAAGGACAATGAGCAAGCAAACTAAGGTTTTGGTTAAATGTGGATGGTAGGCATGGAACTCTTAGCAAAGTTGAAAACGTAGGCTTCAGGCTTCTTTTCAGGCTTTTGAGTAGATGAGGATGTATAAAAGTACTGATCCAGACCGTTTGAAGAAACTGAACGAAGGATTTTTCAAATGTCAAGTGCTTGTAATCCTCACCACTCCAACTGGATCTTGGGAACTAGGTTGATATGAATATCCTGAGCTTATTTCATCACTAATGGCAGGCTTTTGAATGCCGGTTTTCGGAATGAGTAGCTACGGTAACCACGAGATCACCACACTGGACAGAGAGATGATCGATGAGGACGTGGAGCAAGAGGAGTTGAGAAGTAATGAAAGCCAGAAGTGGTCACACAGTTTTTCAATGTAGTCCAAGGAACTAAGTCACGAAGGAGAGTGTACGACAGTTCTCAAAAATGGATCACCAGTGCTTGATCATACTCATGCATTAGGCAGACATTTTGCCTATTGAAATAACGTTTGCTGAATTGCTAGAGCATCTAACGCGGTTGGAAACAGTGATGTCCTGAAAAATGCATTATAAATTCAAGAATCGTAGAGTTCACGGATTCCCTTGCTGTTTCTGAATGAGCGCTTAACGAACTGAACGAAGAATAGAAATATTGTGCAGAGCAATGCATCCTGTGTGATCACGAAGAGAACCTTCACAAATTTGGAAATGTGAATAATTCTGGGGTTGCCTTAGCAAGGGCAGAAAACCCCGGAAACATGAAAAACTGAAGCATTCTCTCCAAGAACAGAAAATCAGACTATGCACATGAAAACGGTTAGAGACAGTGAAATGACACCAAACAGAACAATCGTAACGCAGAACGATTGGTTTTGATGACTCATCAGAATTGAAAGTTTGAAACCCTGAGAGTTACCTCTCGCGATGACTCATCAAGGATGACTCATCAAGGTTGACTCATCAATGATGACTCACTGTTTCGAGGTTCAGCATATATTGGGATTTGCCGACAGAGCAAGGAATTCTACATATTCTGTAGAAACCATCCATGTTTCACTGAGTAAAAATAGAAATGAGTCATCACATAGGGACACAAACACACCCATTTTCAACAAATCTCCGATGGTTCAATGAAATAAGGAGAAATGTGAGCTATAAGGACAAATTATAGTGCAAACCGACAAATCCTGGGGAGTAATTGAACACAACAGACGAGAATGAAGAGGTATATAAGGCAACCAGTGCAACACCATAAACCATATCACACTTCATTCCGAAGTGAACGTCATTGATTCTTTTGACGCTTACCTTTATCATTTTCATCATCATCGTCCATCCCTCCCTTGTCTTGATTCTCATCCTCATCAACCCCAACTTTGTCTTGATTTCTATCAACATCATCAACCACACCAAAACCGTCGTTGTTTTGATTTTCAAGAAGATCTACAACCATGATGGTTGAAAACTTTGAAGAGGTAAGTGTAGAAGTTTTTGAAGTCGTCATTAACGTCAACTTTTACCAGGAACAAATTGGTGGAGCAAAGATCCGTGTTTTGGACGTCCACGAAAAGACCCCCAAGGGTCATTTTGAAGGTCGAATCATTTCACGCACGCTAGGCTTGGAACTTCCTGATTCTATGACTACTCATCCACGAGGTCCTGAAATGTTTGCTGAAACTTTGATAGAGCTCGCTCATCGCTATGACCCATTCAAAAACCCCCGTGTAAAAGTGGGTATTGTATTTGAATCAAGCGAGATTCCTGAAAGCGTTGGTTTGTGCTATCAACCGATTGATCGGATCAAGGCTGAACACATTGTTCAAAGTCTTGCTCTTCAGTCACAATCAAACAAGTCTGTCTTGGAACTTGAAACTCCAAAAATCAATGCCAGATTTACATACATCAATCCACCAGCTGGTAGCGGTAAACGACGCTTTGACACTGGCAAAATCCTGGAACTCACAGTATTTGAAAAACGAAGAAAAACGAGCGAAACGGAGCTTGAGATGAAGAAGGAACTACCAAAAGTCAAAAAGCTCAGATCCAACATCATGCCGAACGAAGGTAAAGTTTTATGAACATTGCTGTTCAGGTTAATATCATCATCATCGACATGTTTTCAGTGATCGAAGATTGTCTGGTTCATGCATTGTACCAGACCCTGATGTACCACAATTGGAAACTCTGTAGAACACAGGAAACCAAGAACAAGTATCGAAATGCACTGAGAAAGACTTTCAAGCGTCCACACATCTGCCAAGAAGTTTACGAAGCGGTGAAAGCTATGAAAGAGGTAAGATTCAGGGCAAACTCAGCAACTCAATTTCAGAAAACTTGCAGAAAGCAGGTGTGTCAAAATCGTCAAACTTCTGCAGGATGGATGTTGAGCGATTTCAAAACACAGTTTTTGCCGGAACACATCAACTGATTGTATTTGTGAAGAACTCAACTATACCCTACTACTCAGGACCATACGTGGGCGAGAAAAAACAGCTGGTCTTGTACTTGGACGATGGACACTATAGAGGTGTCAGAAGTATTTGTGCACTACTGAGGACCGATTACTATTGCGCTCTCTGCAATAGACGCTATAAAAGTACCGTACAGCACTATAAATGTCCACTGGTTCACCGTTTATGTGGTCAACGTCATTGCCCTGTTACAGAGAGTGATCAACCAACTCGATGCAAGACATGCACCGTGTTATTCAAATTGCAAATCTGCTATGAAAATCACATAAAAAAAGGTAGGCGCTTGGTTATAGGAACGCTCCCGCTCAAAATCACTTCTTTCAGGTTCAAAAAATGGCAAAAGCCGATGTGAGTATACAGCAGTGTGTAGGAAATGCGAGGACATCTAATACACGAACAAAGGCAATCCACACAAGTGTGGACAAAAATGGTGCTATCGCTGCAACTGCCAGAGAACTATACCACACAGTTGCCTCATGCCCATTTCAAAGAAAAATGAGAAAAAGCTGACACGACATCGTGTATATTTCGATATTGAGGTTTGCATATCACTAATATTGAGCTCACACTCTCAAAATTACAGAGCAGAGCCGATGAATCAACTGGACAGCAACACCCCGTCTTGTTCGTGGCTCTTCGTTGTTGCCCAGGCTGCGCAATCTTCATACCAAATGACATTGAACAAGCAAGAAACATGGTGTGCTCGAAATGTGCACCTGATGGTCGATTGAAGGTCATTGAATGTATCACCATCGAGAATCAAAACGTGGATGTTGGAAGTGAGATGACAAAGTGGTTGTTTGCTGATCACCACCGAGGAGCTGTTGTCGTGGCACACAATGCATCAGGGTAAATCTTGATGTTGCATATAATACAAAGATGCGGTATATTTTAGGTACGATGGTCAATTCATTCTTGAGAATTTGATTGCCAGCAACAAAGCTTCACCCAAACTTGTCATGGATGGAACCAAACTGATTTTCATGGAGCACAATGGAGTAAAACTTCTCGATTCAATCAGATACCTATCAATGAGTTTGAGTTCACTTGGAAAGACGTTTAACGTGGATTCCGTCAAGGGGTAAGACAGTGTGAGACCAGAGTGAAGCTATTCTTGAAATTTACAGGGATTTTCCGGTGTTGTTCATCAAACCCGAAAACTACACTTACGTGGGACCGCTTCCTGATGATTGTCACTACGCGATGGACAACAAATCGTCATTGGTCAAAGAGCAACTTTCAGCATTTTTGAGTGCACAAAGGGCTGAAGGCAAAATTTTCAACTTTGTCGAAGAGATTTTCAAGTATTGCTACAACGACGTATACATTCTGGCAACTTCAATGGGACTCTTCGAGACGGAATTTGAAAAAATCACCAACGTCTGCCTTCTGGAGGTAAGTTTCCGTAAAAATTGTACCACACAACTACTTTCAGGAGTCTACAACTGCTGCGTCAGCAGCTGCTCTAGTGTTTCGTCGAAATCATTTGGATTCAGAAAAGCCGATTGTCTTGGATGTGAAACCGTCAGTATCAATGAATGCATCAGAAGTCAGTCAAAAATATTTGGCATGGTTCGCTTCGAAAGAGGGTGTGCAGCTGAACATGTCAACCACGTATGGTGAAGAAAAGGTGAGTGGTGCATACATGTTCACAGTCGATAATGCAAAATTTTCAGATTGGGAGGTACCGAGTGGATGGTTTTGTACATCCATGTCCAAAATACCCTCAAGGACTCATCATTGAGTTTTTCGTAAGTAAACACAGCTACGAGATTCCTAAATAATCACAATTGCAGGGCTGCTACTGGCATGCACACGAGTGTACTTATTCAGAAGAATCCATGATCGGTTGTGAAAGTGCCAAAGAAATTCGCCTGAAAGACGAGGAACGTTTGAATGCACTTCGTGAATTTTACCCAGTCAAAGTTGTATGGGAATGTGAAGTGAAGAAGCAGCTTTTGAGAAATCCTGAGATGACCACATTTTTTCGAGATTATGAAGCTGTGGTAAGATTTCAATGCATACACCATCTGCACATAAACGAATTTAGGGACTTCTACACTGCGACAGGGCACTGACAGGTGGCAGAACCGAAGTTTTTCGACTATACGCCAACAATGAGGGTAAAACACTTCGATACGCAGACGTTGTCAGGTGATTTGCAGCTTTACTTTCATCAAAAACTATAGTATTTTCAGTCTCTATCCTACGGTGATGAAACACGATCCATTTCCTATTGGTACACCTGAAAATGTACCTAAAAGTTCCATGGAAGTACCAATGAGGAAACCAACCGATTTGACATTTCGAGGGTTTTTGAGCTGCAAAGTCTTACCACCACGGCATCTCAAGTTACCAGTGTTGCCAATCAAGGACAACGGAAAGCTCTTGTTTGGTCTTTGTAAAAGTTTGTCACGGCAAAAGTCCACATAGAAACCTCGTCAGTTTTTCAGAATGCTGTAGAGACTCAAATCAACATGATTGTGAACACTCGGACAATGATCGTTCGTTCAGCGGAACGTTTACTACAGTGGAACTCCAGAAAGCATTGAGCTTAGGCTACGAAATTACAGAAGTGTTCCATGTGAAGACAGGTATTTGGGGGATTCATGTAATTTTATTTTTGCAGGGTGTCAAGTATGAAAACTGGGTGCAAAACGATGAAAGTGGTCGTGGAGGACTATTCACCTCGTACATCAACCAAATGATGGAGGAAAAAATTGTGAGTGAGACTGTTCTGGGTGCCTAATTTATTCAGCCATTTTCAGTATAGCACAGGATGGCCAGCAAATGTCATCACAGATGCTCAAAAAGACGCGTACTGCAAAGCATACTTTGACAAGGAACAAATTCATCTCACGGACTACTCACGGTTTTCAAAAAATCCAGGGAAGAGAGCTGTTGCCAAGTTGATGTTGAACTCACTGTTATGGTTTTCAATGTTCTCACTGTAGATAAACCAATTTTTTCAGTGGGGCAAATTTGCACAGCGAGTGGATCGAGAAACGACTTGCATAGTGACAGACCCAACGGTTTTCTGGAACATTTTCTATGACACAACAATCGTCATTTCGGATGTACTTTGCGTGAATGATGCTCTGATTATCAAATACAGGAAACAGGCAGAAACTCTTGAGAGTTTCAAAACCAGTGCAATGCAACTTGCTGCACTCACAACGTCTTATGCTCGTCTTCGACTCTACCGCTTCATGGAGATGGTTGGTGCGGAAAACATCATGTACACAGGTATTTTCCAGTCAGTGGTCAATTTTTCGCACTCAAAATTTACAGATACGGATTCAATCATTTATGCTGTACCCGAAGGATCAAATGACCCCTTGCGTGGAGAAATCGGACCTTATCTCGGGCAGCTTACTGACGAATTGGATGGCACAATGACAGAATTTGTAACCCTAGGTCTCAAAACGTATTGCTACAAGGAGGTCTCAGCGGATGAATCCCTGAAGGTGAGTGGTATAAACAAGTGTAACGCGATAGATTATCAAATTTTCAGGTTGTTCGAAAAGCAAAGGGCATCACAGTCAATTCCGTCGTCAAAAATCTAATGTCTTTCGATCTGATGAAAAACATGGTGGATGAAGTTCTGCAGGATGTATATCAACGAACCCGAGTTCAATTTCCGCAACACGTCATGTATCGCGATGCATATCACCACGTGTACAGCAAAAAGATTTTCAAAAAATTCCAGTTCACCTTCAACAAGAGACGCATCGTCTCCGATGGATCTACACTCCCATATGGATTTTGTGCCTGAAATTATGAAATTGTTGTTGCTCGCCTATAAATAATTGTCATTGCTCACCTTAAACCTATAAAAAATTTTGAACCATGTACTTTTACAAGTTTTCAGACTGAATTTGCTGTGACCAAGTTTGAGAGTGAAGTATATCTGTAGCCAAGTTTTGAGTCTGAAGTAGCCTTGATGGGACCAAATTTCAAACACAAAGTGTATTTGTGGGTAAATTTTCAAAATTCCATCATTCTGCGCCGCATTTGGAGACTGAAGTGCTTTTGCTATGACCGAATTTTCAAATTTACATCCTTCTGGGCCACATTTGGAGAATGAAGTGCTTTTGATATTACCAAATTTCCAAATTTACATTATTTTGTGCCCACTTTAAAGAGTGAAGCGCTTTTGATATGAGCAAATTTCATATTCATATTCATATTCTTGTCACCAAATGTTCTGACTGAAGGGCTTCTGAAACCATGTTTTCAGACATGTTCGGTTTTGTGACTAAATTTCAGTCTGTAGTGTTACAATTTCAGAGAATGCCAATTTGTAAACGTTGCAAAAACCCACATCACGTAAAATAGTTTATGACGAAACAGCTGAGGAGCAACTCAGATAAAACTCAGTTAAGGTACAACAGTTTGCGAGTCTCATTCCTGATGAAGTTGCATCAATCCTTGGAAATCCATGCTTATGTATCTCAAAAATTACAAACATTGCAACACAAAATAAGGAGAAATGCATTTTCTGTCCAAAAACTACAACTTTCCAGTCTCATTCCTAATGAAAGTGATGTCAGTCTCTGGGAAGCCGTGCTTATCGGGCTCAAAATATACAAAAATCACAATGCAGATTAAGGAGAAATCCATTTTCAGGCCAAATACTGGATGATTTCAACCAAAATTCTGTAAATGCAAACCATTTTGAGCCACTATAAGACCCAGAACTGGGAAATTGAGGGGTTTTAAGTACACGAGAGAAGTATGGGGGAATATGAGGCGAACGAATTTTTGTAGTCGCTGCGTCTCTCGCTTGGAAGGGTCGGGGCTTATTCTCTACCTCTCTCTCACTCACACACTCTCTCACTCTGAAGCCTGTCCTTCACGCCTGTCATTGATGAGGCGCCTATCCTTAATGAGGTCCTTAGTGCTTATCCTTAATGAGGTGCCTATCCTTAATGAGGTACACATCCTCAGTGACGTGCGTATCCTTAATGAGGTACACATACCGGCTTATCTCTACGCATATCCCACATTGCACTTTTTGGAAAATCAGCCAGAGTACCGGGTTGGGTATCGAACCTACCGGAGGCGATCGACCGCACGTGTAACCTAGACTGAGAGGTAAGGGGATGTTTATATACCGAGCGCCCGCGCCCCCTCGAGCGCCCGCTGTGGGGAGCGAGGGGGTTGTCTCTGCGTCTCTCATGCCAAACACACCTCGAGAGACGCAGAGACAACCTCCTCGCTCCCCACAGCGGGCGCTCGAGGGGGCGCGGGCGCTCGGTATATAAACATCCCCTCACGCCTTGGTCTAGGTTACACAGTTAGCGCACCCGGTTGTGTGTTTAATCAGCGGTCGGTCGCCTCCGGTAGGTTCGACACCCAACCCGGTACTCTGACTGATTTTCCAAAAAGTGCAATGTGGGATATGCGTAGAGATAAGCCGGTATGTGTACCTCATTAAGGATACGCACGTCACTGAGGATGTGTACCTCATTAAGGATAGGCACCTCATTAAGGATAAGCACTAAGGACCTCATTAAGGATAGGCGCCTCATCAATGACAGGCGTGAAGGACAGGCTTCAGAGTGAGAGAGTGTGTGAGTGAGAGAGAGGTAGAGAATAAGCCCCGACCCTTCCAAGCGAGAGACGCAGCGACTACAAAAATTCGTTCGCCTCATATTCCCCCATACTTCTCTCGTGTACTTAAAACCCCTCAATTTCCCAGTTCTGGGTCTTATAGTGGCTCAAAATGGTTTGCATTTACAGAATTTTGGTTGAAATCATCCAGTATTTGGCCTGAAAATGGATTTCTCCTTAATCTGCATTGTGATTTTTGTATATTTTGAGCCCGATAAGCACGGCTTCCCAGAGACTGACATCACTTTCATTAGGAATGAGACTGGAAAGTTGTAGTTTTTGGACAGAAAATGCATTTCTCCTTATTTTGTGTTGCAATGTTTGTAATTTTTGAGATACATAAGCATGGATTTCCAAGGATTGATGCAACTTCATCAGGAATGAGACTCGCAAACTGTTGTACCTTAACTGAGTTTTATCTGAGTTGCTCCTCAGCTGTTTCGTCATAAACTATTTTACGTGATGTGGGTTTTTGCAACGTTTACAAATTGGCATTCTCTGAAATTGTAACACTACAGACTGAAATTTAGTCACAAAACCGAACATGTCTGAAAACATGGTTTCAGAAGCCCTTCAGTCAGAACATTTGGTGACAAGAATATGAATATGAATATGAAATTTGCTCATATCAAAAGCGCTTCACTCTTTAAAGTGGGCACAAAATAATGTAAATTTGGAAATTTGGTAATATCAAAAGCACTTCATTCTCCAAATGTGGCCCAGAAGGATGTAAATTTGAAAATTCGGTCATAGCAAAAGCACTTCAGTCTCCAAATGCGGCGCAGAATGATGGAATTTTGAAAATTTACCCACAAATACACTTTGTGTTTGAAATTTGGTCCCATCAAGGCTACTTCAGACTCAAAACTTGGCTACAGATATACTTCACTCTCAAACTTGGTCACAGCAAATTCAGTCTGAAAACTTGTAAAAGTACATGGTTCAAAATTTTTTATAGGTTTAAGGTGAGCAATGACAATTATTTATAGGCGAGCAACAACAATTTCATAATTTCAGGCACAAATCCATATGGGAGTGTAGATCCATCGGAGACGATGCGTCTCTTGTTGAAGGTGAACTGGAATTTTTTGAAAATCTTTTTGCTGTACACGTGGTGATATGCATCGCGATACATGACGTGTTGCGGAAATTGAACTCTGGTTCGTTGATATACATCCTGCAGAACTTCATCCACCATGTTTTCATCAGATCGAAAGACATTAGATTTTTGACGACGGAATTGACTGTGATGCCCTTTGCTTTTCGAACAACCTGAAAATTTGATAATCTATTGCGTTACACTTGTTTATACCACTCACCTTCAGGGATTCATCCGCTGAGACCTCCTTGTAGCAATACGTTTTGGGACCTAGGGTTACAAATTCTGTCATTGTGCCATCCAATTCGTCAGTAAGCTGCCCGAGATAAGGTCCGATTTCTCCACGCAAGGGGTCATTTGATCCTTCGGGTACAGCATAAATGATTGAATCCGTATCTGTAAATTTGAGTGCGAAAAATTGACCACTGACTGGAAAATACCTGTGTACATGATGTTTTCCGCACCAACCATCTCCATGAAGCGGTAGAGTCGAAGACGAGCATAAGACGTTGTGAGTGCAGCAAGTTGCATTGCACTGGTTTTGAAACTCTCAAGAGTTTCTGCCTGTTTCCTGTATTTGATAATCAGAGCATCATTCACGCAAAGTACATCCGAAATGACGATTGTTGTGTCATAGAAAATGTTCCAGAAACCGTTGGGTCTGTCACTATGCAAGTCGTTTCTCGATCCACTCGCTGTGCAAATTTGCCCCACTGAAAAAATTGGTTTATCTACAGTGAGAACATTGAAAACCATACCAGTGAGTTCAACATCAACTTGGCAACAGCTCTCTTCCCTGGATTTTTTGAAAACCGTGAGTAGTCCGTGAGATGAATTTGTTCCTTGTCAAAGTATGCTTTGCAGTACGCGTCTTTTTGAGCATCTGTGATGACATTTGCTGGCCATCCTGTGCTATACTGAAAATGGCTGAATAAATTAGGCACCCAGAACAGTCTCACTCACAATTTTTTCCTCCATCATTTGGTTGATGTACGAGGTGAATAGTCCTCCACGACCACTTCATCGTTTTGCACCCAGTTTTCATACTTGACACCCTGCAAAAATAAAATTACATGAATCCCCCAAATACCTGTCTTCACATGGAACACTTCTGTAATTTCGTAGCCTAAGCTCAATGCTTTCTGGAGTTCCACTGTAGTAAACGTTCCGCTGAACGAACGATCATTGTCCGAGTGTTCACAATCATGTTGATTTGAGTCTCTACAGCATTCTGAAAAACTGACGAGGTTTCTATGTGGACTTTTGCCGTGACAAACTTTTACAAAGACCAAACAAGAGCTTTCCGTTGTCCTTGATTGGCAACACTGGTAACTTGAGATGCCGTGGTGGTAAGACTTTGCAGCTCAAAAACCCTCGAAATGTCAAATCGGTTGGTTTCCTCATTGGTACTTCCATGGAACTTTTAGGTACATTTTCAGGTGTACCAATAGGAAATGGATCGTGTTTCATCACCGTAGGATAGAGACTGAAAATACTATAGTTTTTGATGAAAATCAAGCTGCAAATCACCTGACAACGTCTGCGTATCGAAGTGTTTTACCCTCATTGTTGGCGTATAGTCGAAAAACTTCGGTTCTGCCACCTGTCAGTGCCCTGTCGCAGTGTAGAAGTCCCTAAATTCGTT
>NW_026526070.1:0-17525 GCF_010183535.1 Caenorhabditis remanei
ACGATTTGAGTTATGTGATCTCAGGAGCTCAAGGAATGATTAATAATAGACCGCTGATCCCTCACGCCCGTAGTCCAGGAGATCTGATCGCTCTGAGACCAATTGACTTCATTCAACCCAGGCGTCATGACTGAAATTCCATCAGATTTGACGAACTCCCAAACCCCACAGGTGTCACCGAAGCCTCTGTTAGAGCTCACCTAAACAACCTGGAGGCAACATTGGAAAGGGTATGGAAGTTATGGTCCATCGGCTATCTCACATTTCTACGAGAAACCATGCATCAGAACCGAAGATGTTCTACACTGGTACCGGAGGTCGGACAGCTAGTCATTATTTCAGTCAACTTACTGAAAGACATAAATGGCCACTAGGAGTTATCACCAAGGTGAACAAATCAGCGAGAGACGGACAAGTCCGCTCCGCTACAGTCATGTGCAGAGGTACACTCGTCGAGAGACCAGTATGTCAGCTCATTCCGCTCGAATTAACATCTTTGAACCACCAATGTAACAAGGATATGAGCGAAGACATCAAGTCCAATGACGCCGGTATTAGTGAAACAGAAGCACCTGGTCTTATAGAGGTTACGAACCCAAGACCGCTCTACCCACTCCGGCTACCCTCGAATCACTTGACATCACTTACGCTCCAGAGCTATTCCTGCAAATGTCTTGCCGAACATCGCTGCAAAGTCAGCAAATCATCCAGCAGAGAAGGAACTGCTGAAGATGAGCCGGAAGACCAGAAGCAGAGGTAATAAAACACAAATCGGAACATCCACCAATCCAGAAAACCTCATTCTGGAGGATGCATATAGTCCGGAGGATGGAGTCTACCAAGACCCACAGAACACTCTGCCTGACATAAGCCAGAGATTATGGTGCTGAGAATTTACCGGAAGGCCGCTCCAGGGATTATCATCCCAGACGAGCCAAGGCAACTCACATCAACTATGTTCACAACAGCCGACATGAAAATCCTGTCGCGCCCCTCCCCCCGGAGTGTTGTCAATTGTACCATGCTTTGCATACATTTGACACTTGAAAGCACTTTAATGACTCCCTACGGTTTTGCCCACAAAACTAGAGTCATTAAATGCTTCTACTATTTCCGGTTTACTATATTCCCCATTTTACCGTGTTAAATTACGCTAAAACTGCTCATAAAGCAAACCACACTTACAATAATTATATTTGAATGCCCGCGCTAATGTGCGGGCACCCACGCAGCGAGGGGCACCCACGCAGTCGACTATATAGGCGACCGCGCGCCCTCACTTGCTCAGTTTCCATACCACTTGTAATTCACTATAATTATTCCTAC
The DNA here is from genome assembly GCF_010183535.1 of Caenorhabditis remanei. NCBI lineage: Eukaryota > Metazoa > Nematoda > Chromadorea > Rhabditida > Rhabditidae > Caenorhabditis > Caenorhabditis remanei. The sequence continues at coordinate 1,327 of NW_026526070.1, forward strand.
TTGTTACGCGGTGTCCCGTGTCAGTATAAATTCTGACCAGCGCCCGCTCCGCAATATTCACTGACCGCTCTTCGAAGCCGTATACACGGATAGAAGGTAAGACGAGTGCCAAATAGTGTGTAAATTGCTCCTAAATTATCTTCCCCTCATAAGGGTTTTTCGTATGATTTTTCTCCCTACAAAATGGGTTTTAATCAATTTCTCCCATAAATTTCCATCCCTTATTTCCTTTCAATAAATTGGGGATTCGGTTCAAACTGTGTACTGTTATCTGCTGCACCGCTTATCACCTAGTTAGCTCACACACACAGACATTACACTTAATTCCCCGGACATGGGTGGGTCCGCCGACGCCCACTAGACCCACACGTCCACCTGGTCAAATATCTCAATTTCTATGAACAATACAGCTCTGTGGTTGTGTGCAAATGAAAGAGCGTATTTTATTCTACCAATACAATCATTAATCCTGATTATAGCAGTCATTTTATGTCTACAAATATTCAATTATAGTCAAAAAACGGCTGAAAATCTAATTTTCGGCCGTAAATCGATACTTCTGGTCAAATATCTCAATTTCTATGAACAATACAGCTCTGTGGTTGTGTGCAAATGAAAGAGCGTATTTTATTCTACCAATACAATCATTAATCCTGATTATAGCAGTCATTTTATGTCTACAAATATTCAATTATAGTCAAAAAACGGCTGAAAATCTAATTTTCGGCCGTAAATCGATACTTCTGGTCAAATATCTCAATTTCTATGAACAATACAGCTCTGTGGTTGTGTGCAAATGAAAGAGCGTATTTTATTCTACCAATACAATCATTAATCCTGATTATAGCAGTCATTTTATGTCTACAAAATTCAATGATAGTCAAAAAACGGCTGAAAATCTAATTTTCGGCCGTAAATCGATACTTCTGGTCAAATATCTCAATTTCTATGAACAATACAGCTCTGTGGTTGTGTGCATTGAAAGAGCGTATTTTATTCTACCAATACAATCATTAATCCTGATTATAGCAGTCATTTTATGTCTACAAAAATTCAATGATAGTCAAAAAACGGCTGAAAATCTAATTTCGGCCGTAAATCGATACTTCTGGTCAAATATACTCAATTTCTATGAACAATACAGCTCTGTGGTTGTGTGCAAATGAAGAGCGTATTTTATTCTACCAATACAATCATTAATCCTGATTATAGCAGTCATTTTATGTCTACAAAAATTCAATGATAGTCAAAAAACGGCTGAAAATCTAATTTTCGGCCGTAAATCGGTACTTCTGGTCAAATATCTCAATTTCTATGAACAATACAGCTCTGTGGTTGTGTGCAAATGAAAGAGCGTATTTATTCTACCAATACAATCATTAATCCTGATTATAGCAGTCATTTTATGTCTATAAAAATTCAATGATAGTCAAAAAAACGGCTGAAAATCTAATTTTCGGCCGTAATCGATACTTCTGGTCAAATATCTCAATTTCTATGAACAATACAGCTCTGTGGTTGTGTGCAAATGAAAGAGCGTATTTTATTCTACCAATACAATCATTAATCCTGATTATAGCAGTCATTTTATGTCTATAAAAATTCAATGATAGTCAAAAACGGCTGAAAATCTAATTTTCGGCCGTAAATCTGTACTTCTGGTCAAATATCTCAATTTCTATGACAATACAGCTCTGTGGTTGTGTGCAAATGAAAGAGCGTATTTTATTCTACCAATACAATCATTAATCCTGATTATAGCAGTCATTTTATGTCTACAAAATATTCAATTATAGCCAAAAAAACGGCTGAAAATCTAATTTTCGGCCGTAAATCGGTACTTCTGGTCAAATATCTCAATTTCTATGAACAATACAGCTCTGTGGTTGTGTGCAAATGAAAGAGCGTATTTATTCTACCAATACAATCATTAATCCTGATTATAGCAGTCATTTATGTCTACAAAAATTCAATGATAGTCAAAAAACGGCTGAAAATCTAATTTTCGGCCGTAAATCGATACTTCTGGTCAAATATCTCAATTTCTATGAACATACAGCTCTGTGGTTGTGTGCAAATGAAAGAGCGTATTTTATTCTACCAATACAATCATTAATCCTGATTATAGCAGTCATTTTATGTCTACTAAAAATTCAATGATAGTCAAAAAACGGCTGAAAATCTAATTTTCGGCCGTAAATCGATACTTCTGGTCAAATAACTCAATTTCTATGAACAATACAGCTCTGTGGTTGTGTGCAAATGAAAGAGCGTATTTTATTCTACCAATACAATCATTAATCCTGATTATAGCAGTCATTTTATGTCTACAAAAATTCAATGATAGTCAAAAAACGGCTGAAAATCTAATTTTCGGCCGTAAATCGATACTTCTGGTCAAATAACTCAATTTCTATGAACAATACAGCTCTGTGGTTGTGTGCAAATGAAAGAGCGTATTTTATTCTACCAATACAATCATTAATCCTGATTATAGCAGTCATTTTATGTCTACAAAATATTCAATTATAGCCAAAAAAACGGCTGAAAATCTAATTTTCGGCCGTAATCGTACTTCTGGTCAAATATCTCAATTTCTATGAACAATACAGCTCTGTGGTTGTGTGCAAATGAAAGAGCGTATTTATTCTACCAATACAATCATTAATCCTGATTATAGCAGTCATTTTATGTCTACAAAAATTCAATGATAGTCAAAAAACGGCTGAAAATCTAATTTTCGGCCGTAAATCGGTACTTCTGGTCAAATATCTCAATTTCTATGAACAATACAGCTCTGTGGTTGTGTGCAAATGAAAGAGCGTATTTTATTCTACCAATACAATCATTAATCCTGATTATAGCAGTCATTTTATGTCTACTAAAAATTCAATGATAGTCAAAAAACGGCTGAAAATCTAATTTTCGGCCGTAAATCGATACTTCTGGTCAAATATCTCAATTTCTATGAACAATACAGCTCTGTGGTTGTGTGCAAATGAAAGAGCGTATTTTATTCTACCAATACAATCATTAATCCTGATTATAGCAGTCATTTTATGTCTACAAAAATTCAATGATAGTCAAAAAACGGCTGAAAATCTAATTTTCGGCCGTAAATCGGTACTTCTGGTCAAATATCTCAATTTCTATGAACAATACAGCTCTGTGGTTGTGGTGCAAATGAAAGAGCGTATTTTATTCTACCAATACAATCATTAATCCTGATTATAGCAGTCATTTTATGTCTACAAAAATTCAATGATAGTCAAAAAACGGCTGAAAAATCTAATTTTCGGCCGTAAATCGGTACTTCTGGTCAAATAACTCAATTTCTATGAACAATACAGCTCTGTGGTTGTGTGCAAATTCTAGGTGTTACAGTGGATCGTAATTAATCCGAAAACGGACGACACGTTCGGAATCCCTGTTTATCTGACTCTGTCGATGACAAAAAATCATTCATAACGCCTCATGTGGATCAATCCGGAATCGGACGACACGTTTAGAATCCTCTTTTTTTCTATATCTGAATATAAGAAAAAATATTTCACGTCCCAACATGGGTTTGATCCATATGACTACAGTCAACGTTGCCGAACTTGACAGATCGGGTTCTTGAACGCACCGACCTTCGCCATTTGAAAGTCGAACTTAGCTTTGAAGTATAGCCCCTCGCAATATGAACAAATTTGATCCATCTTTCTGATATAGTGAGAGCTCCTTTCTTCTCGCCGTTACATCATCGGCTTTTCTGATCGTATGGCAGCTGCCCGGGAAGCTACAGAAGCCCGTCTAGATTATCTTCGGACTCTTGTTCACTGATGTTTTATTTATTTATTTATTTATTTTATTTACGACCGCAAGGGTACGTGATACACAAAAATATGTATCAGTTCAATTTAGCCGTGTTTCAATTTCCTGTATTCGTAGCACAAATGCAACTTTTTCTTTTTCTTATTTCTTGGAACGAACGTTTTTTCGAGGGAGACTGGAGATGGATTAGCATGCTTATAGTTCTTAAACTCGATCCCCAGTGTGTCCAAAGTCACGATGTCACTACGAAAGATCATAACGAAGATTCGAAAAGCTATCCATGTCGGCGTCTGATTTTCATCACCTTCTTCCTCTGATCTTTCCCGGCGTTTCTTGAGTTTTTTCAGCTCCCGCTTTCTTTGAAGTATGGCGTAAGCCTGCTTTTCAGCCCATTCTTGCTTCTGCTCACTTACATTTTTTTTGATTTGTTCTCTTTTCTTCGCTACTCTCCACCTTTCATATCGCAAAACTTCCTTACGATACTCAGCGTTCTCCCGAAATTCCTTCTCCAACCCTTGCACAAATTTATCGATAGAATCGTTGATCAACGTGTCCCAGCTCATCAAATACCATGTCGATCAAATACCATGTCGATTGCCCGTTCGATTCCTTACGTCTTCCTAACAAATGTTCGTCCGACCTCCCATGAATGAAAAAAAAAACGGGGATATGTTTCAATTTTTACTGTTGGTCTGTTGCTGTTCGGCTTCTCTGTGTCAGACTGTAGAGATCGTCGGACTGCTATATCAGTTGCCATGATTTTTCAACCCCAATTTTGTGTCATCCTGACTCTCAGCTTTTCGTTTGGCTACCATGCGATTGAATTAGTAGAGCAGCTTTATTTTCTGAAGTCAGTAAAAGTTGATCTCTCTTTCTATCTAAAGCGAGGTTATGCGTTTTTCTTATCTCGTTTCCACACTGACTCCTGTGTCATCATCTCGTCCTCAATCCCGTCCATTTCGCTTCTTCAGGCGGCCTTGTAGAGGGCCAAAAGATTAGTCGATATGCAAAAACTCAGCCCGACGTCTTCTTTTTGTCGTTTTTCTTCACTCACTCACTCCTGTGTCATGAGTTGAATGTGCTGTATCCCATCAACTCCTTCGAGCTTCAATCTCCCATCTGATTCTGAGCGATGGAGCACGCTTTCACCGGAAGCAGGAAAAAACAGCACCATAATCATCCACTAAATTGTCAGCAGGAACAGTATTATTAGTTGTTGGAGACAGTGACTCCATGAAGGGAATAGGAAAATGATAGTTATCAGCAGTTCAGAAGAATGTGATTTACGTGGCCCCATGTCTGGACTTCACGCAACTTCCGCTTTTCACTGTATTCTTACACGGTAAAGTAGGCGGAGCTAAAACCGTGGTAAGAAGAAGAAGGTAAATGCTAGCCAGATTCGCTATTAATACTTTTAAAATGTGGATCCACAATCCCCTTTTAGCTGTCTCCAGAAAACTACCCGTATTTGTATGATATTGATCAATCAGGAAAAAAACACGTTCGGAAACCTCTTTTTTCCGAATCTATCAACAAAAAAATTTAAAAAATCTTTCTTCGCTCCCGGGATCGAACTAAAAGCTAACTGTAGTTAACGCCGCATAACTTGCCAGATCGGACGCGTCGACACGTCAACGCAAACCATACGGCCACGGAAAATGGAAGCCGAAGAAAGGAAAGAAATGACGACGCTTAGGCCGACAGTTTCACGCCACTTTTTCTGTTTCTCATTCCCCTATGCTTATCAGTGTTTTTGGCTCAGAAGGCGTCATTTTGAGAATTTTGAAAAAAGAAAAATACGGGCATCGAGTGGTGAAAATTTCTGATCTTTTGGTCCAAATTTGAAGAAAATCGGTTCAGTAGGAAGGGCGGTAGGATCGGCGAACCACAGACAAACATACAGAATCTGGTGTTTGTTAATAGTAAAGATAGTTAAAAAAAACGGCTGAAAATCTAATTTTCGGCCGTTAATCGGTACTTCTGGTCAAATAACTCAATTTCTATGAACAATACAGCTCTGTGGTTGTGTGCAAATGAAAGAGCGTATTTTATTCTACCAATACAATCATTAATCCTGATTATAGCAGTCACTTTATGTCTACAAATATTCAATTATAGTCAAAAAAACGGCTGAAAATCTAATTTTCGGCCGTAAATCGGTACTTCTGGTCAAATATCTCAATTTCTATGAACAATACAGCTCTGTGGTTGTGTGCAAATGAAAGAGCGTATTTTATTCTACCAATACAATCATTAATCCTGATTATAGCAGTCATTTTATGTCTACAAATATTCAATTATAGTCAAAAAACGGCTGAAAATCTAATTTTCGGCCGTAAATCGGTACTTCTGGTCAAATATCTCAATTTCTATGAACAATACAGCTCTGTGGTTGTGTGCAATTGAAAGAGCGTATTTTATTCTACCAATACAATCATTAATCCTGATTATAGCAGTCATTTTATGTCTACAAAATTCAATGATAGTCAAAAAACGGCTGAAAATCTAATTTTCGGCCGTAAATCGATACTTCTGGTCAAATATCTCAATTTCTATGAACAATACAGCTCTGTGGTTGTGTGCAAACGAAAGAGCGTATTTTATTCTACCAATACAATCATTAATCCTGATTATAGCAGTCATTTTATGTCTACAAAAATTCAATGATAGTCAAAAAACGGCTGAAAATCTAATTTTCGGCCGTAAATCGATACTTCTGGTCAAATATCTCAATTTCTATGAACAATACAGCTCTGTGGTTGTGTGCAAACGAAAGAGCGTATTTTATTCTACCAATACAATCATTAATCCTGATTATAGCAGTCATTTTATGTCTACAAAAATTCAATGATAGTCAAAAAACGGCTGAAAATCTAATTTCGGCCGTAAATCGATACTTCTGGTCAAATAACTCAATTTCTATGAACAATACAGCTCTGTGGTTGTGTGCAAACGAAAGAGCGTATTTTATTCTACCAATACAATCATTAATCCTGATTATAGCAGTCATTTTATGTCTACAAAAATTCAATGATAGTCAAAAAACGGCTGAAAATCTAATTTTCGGCCGTAAATCGATACTTCTGGTCAAATATCTCAATTTCTATGAACAATACAGCTCTGTGGTTGTGTGCAAACGAAAGAGCGTATTTTATTCTACCAATACAATCATTAATCCTGATTATAGCAGTCATTTTATGTCTACAAAAATTCAATGATAGTCAAAAAAACGGCTGAAAATCTAATTTTCGGCCGTAAATCGATACTTCTGGTCAAATATCTCAATTTCTATGAACAATACAGCTCTGTGGTTGTGTGCAAACTGAAAGAGCGTATTTATTCTACCAATACAATCATTAATCCTGATTATAGCAGTCATTTTATGTCTACAAAAATTCAATGATAGTCAAAAAACGGCTGAAAATCTAATTTTCGGCCGTAAATCGATACTTCTGGTCAAATATCTCAATTTCTATGAACAATACAGCTCTGTGGTTGTGTGCAAATGAAAGAGCGTATTTTATTCTACCAATACAATCATTAATCCTGATTATAGCAGTCATTTTATGTCTACAAAAATTCAATGATAGTCAAAAAAACGGCTGAAAATCTAATTTTCGGCCGTAAATCGATACTTCTGGTCAAATATCTCAATTTCTATGAACAATACAGCTCTGTGGTTGTGTGCAATTGAAAGAGCGTATTTTATTCTACCAATACAATCATTAATCCTGATTATAGCAGTCATTTTATGTCTACAAATATTCAATTATAGTCAAAAAACGGCTGAAAATCTAATTTTCGGCCGTAAATCGGTACTTCTGGTCAAATATCTCAATTTCTATGAACAATACAGCTCTGTGGTTGTGTGCAAATGAAAGAGCGTATTTATTCTACCAATACAATCATTAATCCTGATTATAGCAGTCATTTTATGTCTACAAAATTCAATGATAGTCAAAAAACGGCTGAAAATCTAATTTTCGGCCGTAAATCGGTACTTCTGGTCAAATATCTCAATTTCTATGAACAATACAGCTCTGTGGTTGTGTGCAATGAAAGAGCGTATTTTATTCTACCAATACAATCATTAATCCTGATTATAGCAGTCATTTTATGTCTACAAAATTCAATTATAGTCAAAAAACGGCTGAAAATCTAATTTTCGGCCGTAAATCGGATACTTCTGGTCAAATATCTCAATTTCTATGAACAATACAGCTCTGTGGTTGTGTGCAAATGAAAGAGCGTATTTTATTCTACCAATACAATCATTAATCCTGATTATAGCAGTCATTTTATGTCTACAAAATTCAATGATAGTCAAAAAACGGCTGAAAATCTAATTTTCGGCCGTAAATCGGTACTTCTGGTCAAATATCTCAATTTCTATGAACAATACAGCTCTGTGGTTGTGTGCAAATGAAAGAGCGTATTTTATTCTACCAATACAATCATTAATCCTGATTATAGCAGTCATTTTATGTCTACAAAATTCAATGATAGTCAAAAAACGGCTGAAAATCTAATTTTCGGCCGTAAATCGGTACTTCTGGTCAAATATACTCAATTTCTATGAACAATACAGCTCTGTGGTTGTGTGCAAATGAAAGAGCGTATTTTATTCTACCAATACAATCATTAATCCTGATTATAGCAGTCATTTTATGTCTACAAAAATTCAATGATAGTCAAAAAACGGCTGAAAATCTAATTTTCGGCCGTAAATCGATACTTCTGGTCAAATATCTCAATTTCTATGAACAATACAGCTCTGTGGTTGTGTGCAACTGAAAGAGCGTATTTTATTCTACCAATACAATCATTAATCCTGATTATAGCAGTCATTTTATGTCTACAAAAATTCAATGATAGTCAAAAAACGGCTGAAAATCTAATTTTCGGCCGTAAATCGGATACTTCTGGTCAAATATCTCAATTTCTATGAACAATACAGCTCTGTGGTTGTGTGCAAACGAAAGAGCGTATTTTATTCTACCAATACAATCATTAATCCTGATTATAGCAGTCATTTTATGTCTACAAAAATTCAATGATAGTCAAAAAACGGCTGAAAATCTAATTTTCGGCCGTAAATCGATACTTCTGGTCAAATAACTCAATTTCTATGAACAATACAGCTCTGTGGTTGTGTGCAAACGAAAGAGCGTATTTTATTCTACCAATACAATCATTAATCCTGATTATAGCAGTCATTTTATGTCTACAAAAATTCAATGATAGTCAAAAAAACGGCTGAAAATCTAATTTCGGCCGTAAATCGATACTTCTGGTCAAATATCTCAATTTCTATGAACAATACAGCTCTGTGGTTGTGTGCAAACGAAAGAGCGTATTTATTCTACCAATACAATCATTAATCCTGATTATAGCAGTCATTTTATGTCTACAAAAATTCAATGATAGTCAAAAAACGGCTGAAAATCTAATTTTCGGCCGTAAATCGATACTTCTGGTCAAATATCTCAATTTCTATGAACAATACAGCTCTGTGGTTGTGTGCAAACGAAAGAGCGTATTTTATTCTACCAATACAATCATTAATCCTGATTATAGCAGTCATTTTATGTCTACAAAATTCAATGATAGTCAAAAAACGGCTGAAAATCTAATTTTCGGCCGTAAATCGATACTTCTGGTCAAATATCTCAATTTCTATGAACAATACAGCTCTGTGGTTGTGTGCAAATGAAAGAGCGTATTTATTCTACCAATACAATCATTAATCCTGATTATAGCAGTCATTTTATGTCTACAAAATTCAATGATAGTCAAAAAAAACGGCTGAAAATCTAATTTTCGGCCGTAAATCGGTACTTCTGGTCAAATATCTCAATTTCTATGAACAATACAGCTCTGTGGTTGTGTGCAAACGAAAGAGCGTATTTTATTCTACCAATACAATCATTAATCCTGATTATAGCAGTCATTTTATGTCTACAAAAATTCAATGATAGTCAAAAAAACGGCTGAAAATCTAATTTTCGGCCGTAAATCGATACTTCTGGTCAAATATCTCAATTTCTATGAACAATACAGCTCTGTGGTTGTGTGCAAACTGAAAGAGCGTATTTTATTCTACCAATACAATCATTAATCCTGATTATAGCAGTCATTTTATGTCTACAAAAATTCAATGATAGTCAAAAAACGGCTGAAAATCTAATTTTCGGCCGTAAATCGATACTTCTGGTCAAATATCTCAATTTCTATGAACAATACAGCTCTGTGGTTGTGTGCAAATGAAAGAGCGTATTTTATTCTACCAATACAATCATTAATCCTGATTATAGCAGTCATTTTATGTCTACAAAAATTCAATGATAGTCAAAAAAACGGCTGAAAATCTAATTTTCGGCCGTAAATCGGTACTTCTGGTCAAATATCTCAATTTCTATGAACAATACAGCTCTGTGGTTGTGTGCAATTGAAAGAGCGTATTTTATTCTACCAATACAATCATTAATCCTGATTATAGCAGTCATTTTATGTCTACAAAAATTCAATGATAGTCAAAAAAACGGGCTGAAAATCTAATTTTCGGCCGTAAATCGATACTTCTGGTCAAATATTGTTGTCAACTGTACCATGCTTTGCATTCATTTGACAACTTGAAAGCACTTTAATGACTCCCTAAGGTTTTGCCCACAAAACTAGAGTCATTAAATGCTTTATTATTTCCGGTTTACTATATTTCCCATTTTACCGTGTTAAATTACGTTAAAACTGCTCATAAAGCAAACCACACTCACAATAATTATATTTGAATGCCCGCGCTTTTGTGCGGGCACCCACGCAGTGAGGGGCACCCACGCAGTCGACTATATAAGGCGACCGCGCGCCCTCACTCGAGTTTCCAATACCACTTGGTAATTATATAATTATTCACTACTTTTCGCGGTGTCCCGTGACGGTGTAAATTCCGTCCAGTGCCCGCTATTCACTGACGCTCTTCAATCCGTATAACACGGACAGAAAGGTAAGACTGAGTGTAAAAAGTGTGTATATTTGCTTCCAAAAAACGTCTTCCCCTCATAAGGGTTTTCGTATGTTTTTCTCCCTAAAATTCAATCAATCCCGGAACATCACTTCGGGCCGCTCCATCGGACCGCCCTTTCGTATAATAATTGTTCCTTTATATTCCTTTCAATAAATTGGGATTCGTTCAAACCGTGTACTGTTATCTGCTTGCATAGCTTATCACACCGCTACCCTCACCAAACAGACATTACACTTAACTCCCCGGACATGGGTGGGCCCGCCGACGCCCGCTAGACCCACTTGTCCACATGGTGCATAGAACCGGTTCATTTACCCCTAAAAAGGTGAATGTATAGGTGGATTATCCCGAAATTATCGATTTTCGCGGATAAAATGAAACCAGAACCCTGTCGGTAGTTTAGTGTCTGTAGGCGAGTAGTTTTGTGATTTTCTGGCATTCAGAAACACTATTTCGGTCACTGAACCCCCTAATTTTCAAATTTCGATGGAATTTTCTATACATGAAACCCGAAGGTCGGCGTTGTCCATCGGCGCTGGCATCGGGCGACGTGCATTCTTCGCCGAAAGGCACATATTCGAAGTTGAATCCACAGGAACCTTCGCTGAAAAGATGGCGAAATACTCTAAAAGAGTCGCCCACCAGAAAAAGATGGCGAATACTACCAAAACGAGTCGCCCAATACTGAAAAGATGGCAAAGTACTCTGAAACGAGTCGCCCAACACTTAAAAGATGGCAAATTACTCTAAAAGAGTAGCCCAATACTCAAAAGATGGCAAAGTGCTCTAAAGTGAGTCGCCCACAAGTAAAAGATGGCTTAATCGCTCTGAAAGAGTTGCCCAATATATAAAAGAGGCTAGAATACTCCACGAGAGTCGCCCAAACATATTCGATCACACCTCCGATGGTCCCTGTTCACAAAAGTCGAGTAAACTGTTTCAGTCAATGCTCCCCAAATCATAAGTAAACCCTTTTATCGGTCAATGCTTATTATCGAAATAATTCCGCTCATTCTAGCGAAAAAATCGCCAATTTCTCTCCGTTCCGTGCGAATTCCGTCAATATTGTCTAAAAAAATCCATATTCCGTCGATTTAAGGCTGAGCAATAAGTTTCAAATTCCCGCGGATTACGGTAGACGAATGCAGGCGCGGTGTTCGCGGACTGAGGTGTAATGCACACATTTGGCGGCAATGACGCAATTTGCGTCGGGCCTAAAAAATTTTCTCGCATTTTCACCCTTCCCACACCAAAATTTTACCTCTTTTCGCATAAATTCCCTGAAAAACATTATTTATTCCCACGTAGAATATTAATCGTCAATTTCAGATGAGTCAAAACTCGGAAATGGCACAAAACGACCACTCCACATACGCGAAACGCTCCACGTCAGACGACATCGTCAACCATGAGCCAACCAGCGTCCGCTCCTCCGTCCTACGAGGAGTCAACGAGTGTAAGTCCATTATTTCCTTGAAAAATATAAAAATTCTCGAGAAATCCTCCGTGTTTGGACGAAAAAAAAAACCGCATACATTGGCCAAAAAAATTGATTTTTAAGCCAAAAAACTGGCGAAATCAGTCGTAGGTGTGACATTTCAGTCACCAAGACTAATAATAGTGCCGATTGTGAATAATTAACAAGATTCAACCGCCATGTCCGCTACAAATCCGTCAAAATCGACGAAATAGTGGAAAAATGCGTGATTTCGAAAGAAAAACCTCTGAAAATTCTGAAAAAATGAGCAATACTCGTTCAGGTCCGCTATATTCCTTCAATCGGAAGCCAATGTGGCACTATCACAAAGTTCTGGCATAATTCCAGTCCAAATTGGATAGTTTTTAATCGATTTTCGCACGAAATTCCGTAAAAATAGGAATATTTCGAAAATTTTCGAACATTTCGAAAATATAGCGACACAGAGTATCATAGCTCAAAAAGATGCTAATTTTAAGCCAAATTTCGCAACAATTCATTACATTTCAATGAAAATTAAGTCGAAATCAGTCAGAATTCTACACTTTTCGCTGAAAAAATCCATAAATTTCTCGAAAAATTTCAAGTTTCTCTTTCAACTCTACTGAAAATCAATTATACAGTTAATTTTTTCAGTTCACGTCTCGACCGCTCCGTGTCAATACGACACCACGCGAATTCATATCAAGTGCTCGACAAAAAGAAGCCATGTCAACCACATCGACATCATCGTCGTCAACACGTGGGCCGCTATCTTTCTCGAACAGATCCGAGACCGTTGTGAACGTAAGTAGAGGGAAATCAATAAATATCCGAAATAAACCAAAGTCGTTTTAGCGTTCACTCGTGCTAGCATGGGGACTCCCCAGCTCGACGACCACTCGACAGCTGACAGCTCGACCTCAGCAGATCTCAAGGAGATCAAGAACCTCCTAAAGTCACTCATCATTGATATTGAGACACTCAAAGGTACTGTACTGAGCTGATTTCGGATATTAACAACGCATTCTTACAGAGATGAGGTCCGCTCGCCAATCGAGCCACCTTCATAACCAATGGAATCAGAGGAGAGAAGCAACCCTATTGTTGGCCAGAGATTCGTCCGCTACACGGCTCACTCTCCCGACGGTCTTCACATCCATCCATTAAATAACTCCTCTGTATAACCACACATGTGCCTGAAGGCGTAATTTATGACATGTCTCACCCCTCGCTCCGTACACATGTTCACTCTAAACATCAATAACCCTGTTGATATCTTTACATAATGCAGAGTTTATACTCTATGCTATACCTATGTTACAGATTCTCTTTGTGGAACATCGCAGTTTGGGTGACATGTACTGAGAGCCGCTCACAACACACTTATCGACACCGCCAGCTAACTTATGAAAAAAAAAAAAAAAAAAAACGCGAAAAGAAGCAAACCTCATTGAGGTCCCTGCCATAATAAAAGAAGGCTTGAATACCTCATTTGAGGTCGCCCACACAAAGCAAAACCGATTAAGGTCCCTGCAATTCTAAAGATGGGCTAAAACACCTCATCGGGTAGCCCAAAAAAATAATACAGCAAACCGGTTAAGGTCCCTGCATTCCAAAAGATAGCGTGAATACCTCAATGAGGCCGCTCAAAAAAGATACATCAGATGATGCGCTCAGCATAAGACCGCTACGGCAGCAGCCCATCTAAACTCACAGGGAGCTCAAATGAGCCATAACCCCGTTAAAAAGACACAAGTGCACACTATAAACTGTAGATGAATACATCACTGAACTTCTGATGGGCAAGAATCCAGACACGTCCGCTAAATACAAGCAAAGTACTCAGAGATACCTCCACAAAAGATTCCAGTATACAAAAGACGCTTCAAACTAAGGAGAATATCCTCGTTGCGCACACTCGAAAACAGAGATATCGATTATTCTAAAATCCTCTCTGCTCCAAAACAACAAAAATAATAGTCAAAGTGCAGTCAGATGACCAAAGCTCATTTTTAAGCCAAAGTCCGCTCACTTAATGACACTCATAAGACGTAAAGTCACCACAAGATCACATGCGAAAGCCAGGAAGCTTGTCCAGGAGAATTCCAGACAAAGCTCCCAACCTAGCATCACACAGGTGACACGTCGCATAATTGCGAGGTTGAGCCAGCTTGATCAGATAAGCCCTGGTCAAAGTCTGGCCACTAAGCAAAAAAACTTCGCGGCTAAGTGCCCGTATACCTACATTTGTTCCTAGATTCATCTAGAATCGGAATCTTATACCCCGTTACGTACGGAAGAACCGAGAGACATCACGTATCGTGGTCGATATATCTGTTGAGGACAATGTCAGGCTCAAATGAGTTTGCCCCTCACAAGACCCGAAACTAACGACTGCTCATTCCCTATACCACGAGTTTATGAAGCTAAAGAATAAGGCTCTAAGTGGCAGCTAGAGAAACAGCCCGCTGAAAGTTAGCTCGTGCCGGACGGCCATCTGGTACATAGCGGACCCTCAGCAGTCGGAAGTCGGTATCGATACTTCAACGTCTTCACTTTCAGTAGGCTGCTGAAAGACAAGACAATACATCTTAAAAGGACATCGATCTGTGCATTGAGACAATCATATAAGACATAACGATCCACGGTGTACCAAAAGTTCTCTCCACTCGAAACGCATAATATTCCTTAGAAATATTTCGTTACGTGGAAAACTTTATTGCCAAAAACAAATAAACGTGAAAACATACACTATATACAGTAACACGGTGACACGCACACAAGGTTATATAAGCTGCCAAATAGTCGCACAAATCAGTTAATGCAAAACATATTGCACCTGATCACCCGCAAGTCAGCTAAAACCACTCCAGTACGTGTCCACCACCAAACTGTCACCACCCTACTGCTCCACTGCTCCACCAGCAAGTCGGCAAGACCCGACCGCTCCTCTCAAACACTCGCAACACAGCTCTCACAAGTGCAGAGCAATTCGAGTACAATTAAGAGGCAGCTATAAGCCAGAGAGTCCGCTCAATTTGTGGTTAACCCATAATGATCGGTCAACAGGTGGTCCGGCAACATGCACAACTCCGTGCATCCGACTATTTGGTGAAATCAGACCACTCCAATCAGCCACCAAGCTATGTACTTCCGCATCCAAACCATGCAGGACATCCTGACAGGATCGGAGAACTACCGCTACAAGACCCACGACAGACACTCGATCAATTTACTTCGAGAATATCTGGACGTACTTGTTTCTAGCAGGGGGCCGCTACACGACTAGAACCCAATCTACTAGTCCGTTTGGAGTTTGCTGAAAGCAGATGCGGTCATTGGAAGTCGCAGGAAGAGGAGACATCTTTGTCATACTATCAGCTACGGGGTATATCGACAATCCAGCCATCCGCAAACATCATGAGTGAACACATGATAACCGGAGGAGCCCCGAGGCGAAAAGATACGATTCGAAACTTTTCGCCGACCGCTCACGAGCTGTTCGATAGCCCAGCTACGACAGACAAAGTCCCTCCCGGAGAATACCTCCAAAAGGCGGAAGAACCTGGTTCACCACCGTTCATTGTCACCGACTATAAAAGTCCCACATAAACTCTCTCGCATCAGAGAACGAACCACAAAAGGCAATAAAGCTACTAATTCACGGTCGAAATACGACTAATAATGTAGATACACGAGCTCTAACGCTCGAAGTCACATAAGCCTAACAACATCAGGCATACATTGTCTCATTATGGTTGCCTCTACAACTTAACACAAGTTGCAATACAACCCCCTATATGGTTGCCTCTACAACTTCATTCTAGTTGCACTACAACCCCCCCCTATATGGTTGCCTCTACAACTTCATTCTAGTTGCACTACAACCCCCCAATTACGAAC